>NW_019942962.1:107459-116185 GCF_002910315.2 Salvelinus sp. IW2-2015
ACAAAGAGATATATACGATACCGGTGTTGTGAGCACGGTATGCGACTCCGTCTGCGTAGCTGGCTGGCTATAAAATGTCCAACTGCTCTTTTGTCAAACGATTCGTCGAAGACCACTTGCCTTCAGCCCGCTACTTCTCTGGGACACTTCTCGCTAGGCTTGATGGTTGGCTAACTGTCTTCCACTTGCTCTATCAAGATAAGCTAGCTACGACCACATGTAACCACCACCGTGCAATCCCACCGAAACTCCGCACGAACCGTTCATTAAATATCGCGTGCAATTCCGGTGGTTCGATTTATTTTCATGTCTTCGGCTCCGTGTCTTGTTGATACCAGCCAGGCGCAGGCTCGGTAAACTTCGACTCCTTCTTGACTAACCCAGCTCTGTCCGTCCCCTCCTATTGTTATGATTGGTTTGTTATTGTCCAATCAGACAGTTGACAACCTAACCCGGCTCTGTCCGTCCCTCCTATTGTTATGATTGGTTTGTTATTGTCCAATCAGACAGTTGACAACCTAACCTGCTCTGTCCGTCCCCTCCTATTGTTATGATTGGTTTGTTATTGTCCAATCAGACAGTTGACAACCTACACCTGCTCTGTCCGTCCCCTCCTATTGTTATTGATTGGTTTGTTATTGTCCAATCAGACAGTTGACAACCTAACCCAGCTCTGTCCGTCCCCTCCTATTGTTATGATTGGTTTGTTATTGTCCAATCAGACAGTTGACAACCTAACCCGCTCTGTCCGTCCCTCCTATTGTTATGATTGGTTTGTTATTGTCCAATCAGACAGTTGACAACCTAACCCAGCTCTGTCCGTCCCCTCCTATTGTTATGATTGGTTTGTTATTGTCCAATCAGACAGTTGACAACCTAACCCAGCTCTGTCCGTCCCTCCTATTGTTATGATTGGTTTGTTATTGCAATCAGACAGTTGACAACCTAACCCAGCTCTGTCCGTCCCCTCCTATTGTTAGATTGGTTTGTTATGGCCCAATCAGACAGTTGACAACCTAACCCAGCTCTGTCCGTCCCCTCCTATTGTTATGATTGGTTTGTTATGGCCAATCAGACAGTTGACAACCTAACCCAGCTCTGTTCGTCCCTCCTATTGTTATGATTGGTTGTTATTGCCCAATCAGACAGTTGACAACCTAACCCAGCTTGTCTCGTCCCCTCCTATTGTTATGATTGGTTTGTTGATTGCCCAATCAGACAGTTGACAACCTAACCCAGCTCTGTCCGTCCCCTCCTATTGTATGATTGGTTTGTTATGGCCCAATCAGACAGTTGACAACCTAACCCAGCTCTGTCCGTCCCCTCCTATTGTTATGATTGGTTTGTTATGGGCCCAATCAGACAGTTGACAACCTAACCCAGCTCTGTCCGTCCCCTCCTATTGTTATAATTGGTTTGTTATTGTCCAATCAGACAGTGACTTTGTGTTTGTGGTAACTAGTGAGGACCTTTGCACCATCTGACTTTTCCAATGTTAGGTTGCGGGAGAACCACACAAAACTGATTCAAAAGAAGTGAGAATGATTTATATGTCGTTGTTAATATTTCTTATCAAGTAGATAGAGTGATTCTTATCGAGAAAATGTATATATTTTCAGTGTGTACTGGTAGGCTATTCAGTAGGCTATGCATTTCAAACATACCCTTTTCATCCTATTTTAACATTTTGTTTTGTTTTGTCTTAGAGTGATTCCTTTAATATAGGGGGCAATTTCATGGACACTGATTTTAAACTGGGACTAACTAAAATTGCATTTCTCAGACATGATTTAAAATAGTCTCCAACTTGCCCTCGTCTAGATTTTAAAAGTTTGATTTCCAGAAGGACGATTAGAGTTAATCTAGATCTTGAAGGCATAAYTTAAACCTGGTCAGAGGCAGGTTTAACTTCAGATGAATGGATGTCGGCACCCAGGTTGATCTTGGCTATGTCTGGGTGAAATGCCCACACAGACCCTCCCATATAGGTTCAGGTTTAGCGGCCAGAGTCCGCACCTTTGGGGGGGAGTACTGTCACGCCCTGACCGTAGAGAGCTTTTTATGTCTCTATTTTGGTTTGGTCAGGGTGTGATTTGGGTGGGCATTCTATGTTTCATTTTCTATGTTTTGTATTTCTTTGTTGTTTGGTCGGGTATGGTTCTCAATCAGGGACAGCTGTCAATCGTTGTCTCTGATTGGGAACCATACTTAGGTAGCTTTTTCCCCACATGGTTTTTGTGGGTAGTTTTCTGTTTTTGTGTCTTCACCAGACAGAACTGTTTTCGTGTTGTTACATTTTGTTATTTTGTCTCGGTGTTCAGTTTTTTTWWATAAATAATCATGAACACATCCCACGCTGCGCTTTGTTCCACACCTTCTTCATACGACGACCGTGACACCGGGACTATTTCAATGATGATCAAAAAACACCAAGGCCAGACAGGAGCCAACCCACTGAATGATTTCTGATGAAATCAATTTCTGTGACCGTTTCCGTATGTACAAAGAAAATGCAGCTGAAGTTATTTGTTTACTTGAGCCAAGGCTTTCATCTGACTCTCTTRGMGGAAAGGGCCCATCCCTCCCAGTACTGATCCCATTGAGGTTTTAAGCATCTGGAACATTCCATTGTCATATGTGTGGTGTTCGGGAACCAACTGTATGCAGAATAGTCCACAATGCTATATTTTATTTTTTTATTTTGAACCTTTATTTAACTAGGCAAGTCAGTTAAGAACAAATTCTTATATACAATGACAGCCTACCCTGGCGACACTGGGCAGCTGCCCTATGGGACTCCCAATCATGGCCGGATGTGATGCAGCCTGGTTTCGAACCAGGGACTGTAGTGACACCTGCTTGCACTGAGATGCAGTGCCTTGGACCGCTGCACCAGTCGGGAGCACCACATTATATTGAACTGAAACACAATTACCTCAAGTTTCTTGCCGCTGCTGCCCAAGCCAACTACAAGGTGAAGACTTCTATGATAATGGSAACTTCTCTGGAGTCATTGGCTGTGTAGATGAATGTCATATTCCCATTGTGTCCCTCGACAGCAGATGCTAAGGAGTTACTTAACCTGTTTTTAAATACATGTATAACGTGTGTGTGTGTACTGACAATTTTCAGTTCTCCAACGTTATTTTGCACATTGTTGTACGTTGGAAACTCCTCTTCGTATGCTCAGCTTGAAGGAGGACAACATAGTGGAATCATACTTGGTGACAGTGGGTATATGCACAGACCAACTTCTTGTTCAACCCCTAATCTTTATGCTATTGTAGCTGAGCAACAATGGTACAACCAAGATCATATCCACACCAGAGGTGTAGGGGAGTCATTTCCAGTGTCTCAGAAACACATTGCGCGTTCAACCAAGAAGATACTACATTGTCATAATTGCAACAGCAGTACTTCACAATGACCTCAAACAACATGGCTGCCCAGTGCTTCACAATGACCTCAAACAACATGGCTGCCCAGTGCTTCACAATGACCTCAAACAACATGGCTGCCCAGTGCTACACAATGACCTCAAACAACATGGCTGCCCAGTGCTACACAATGACCTCAAACAACATGGCTGCCCAGTGCTTCACAAATGAACCTCAAAAACATGGCTGCCCAGGCTTCACAATGACCCAAACACATGGTGCCAGGGCTTCACAATGACCTCAAACAACATGGCTGCCCAGTACTTCACAATGACCTCAAACAACATGGCTGCCCAGGGCTTCACAATGAAGATGAGGACGACCCCCATGTTCCCATGATTGAGGCAGACATTAACAGATATGGACTAGCCTGCAGAGATGCTTTAGCTATGCAGAACTAACTCACAAGATAAAGATATATCAAGTGATTGAAGCAAACAATAGCCATGGATTGGTAACAAAAAAAAGTGTTTAATTCACAAATGGAAATATCGGGACCCCAAACTACTGCTGGTTAGAGAAGAACATTGGTACTGCTGCTTCTTCATGTTTCTGTCTTCCTCCATAGTCAACTCAACGTGAAGGATTCGTATCTTAATAATATCATGCTCTTCTTTTAATAAATATTTAATTACATTAGTTTGCGGCTCATGAAATTCCATCGCAGTTTCTCATGCATGGTCAGCCTCTTTTGTCCTTTGGGTGTAGTGACACAATCTTCCCTCCTAGCTGCTGTAGGTGTATCATAGCAGGCTGACCCTCATCCTGTTTAAGACAAGTTCCCTCCAAGCTATGGTGATTTTCTGCCTCAAATTTTTTTTTTTTGGGGGGGGGGAGTAGATTGCTGCAGTAGAGAGTTCATAAAATATTTTTTTATTATGGGAGTGCAAGAGATTGACTGACAACATGACTTATTCCTTGCAGTCCGGGGATGGCACGTGTTGAATGAATTTGTCCTACCAAATGAGGATTGGAACGGTTCCCCAATCTGAACTGTCCGAATGGTCATCATGGGAGGATACCTTCCAGGAGTCGCTGACTATCAAGGATCTCGGTCAACTAGTCCCCCAGCTCATCTGTCTCTGGTCTGACCAGTTTTTAAACGTTCCCTACGAGAAACAGCATTTGTCTTCTCTATGTAGATTTATATGTCTTTCCACAGGACCTTAGAAAGACAAGACAACATAGAAATTATATTAGTAATTGTGTATGATATTGTTTCTGTTATATTTCTGTCACACAAATACATTTAGGCCCCGCTGTGTTGTGTTACATTTAGGCCCCGCCGTGTTGTGTTACATTTAGGCCTTGCTGTGTTGTGTTACATTTAGTTCCCGCTGTGTTGTGTTACATTTAGGCCCCGCTGTGTTGTGTTACATTTAGGCCCCGCTGTGTTGTGTTACATTTAGGCCTCGCCGTGTTGTGTTACATTTAGTCCTCGCCGTGTTGTGTTACATTTAGGCCCCGCTTGTGGTTACATTTAGGCCGCCTGTGTGTTACATTTAGGCCCCGCCTGTTGTGTTTACATTTAGGCCCCGCTGTGTTACATTTAGGCCCCGCTGTGTGTTACATTTAGCCCCGCTGTGTACATTTAGGCCCCGCCTGTTGTTTACATTAGGCCCCGCTGTTGTTACATTTAGGCCCCGCCGTGTTGTGTTACATTTAGCCCCGCTGTGTTGTGTTACATTTAGGCCCCGCCGTGTTGTGTTACATTTAGTCCCGCGTGTTTGTGTACATTTAGTCCCCGCTGTGTTGTGTTACATTTAGGCCCCGCCGTGTTGTGTTACATTTAGCCCGTTGGTACATTTAGGCCCCGCTGTGTTACATTTAGGCCCCCCGTGTTGTGTACATTTAGGCCCCGCTGTGTTACATTTAGGTCCGCTGTGTTACATTTAGGCCCCGCCATGTTTTGTTACATTTAGGCCCGCCTGTGTTACATTTAGGCCCCGCTGTGTTACATTTAGGCCCCGCTGTGTACATTTAGGCCCCCGTGTGTGTACATTACGCTGTTACATTAGGCCCGCTGTTGTGTTACATTTAGTCCCCGCTGTGTGTGTTACATTTAGGCCCCGCCGTGTTGTGTTACATTATCCCCGCTGTGTTGTGTTACATTTAGTCCCCGCTGTGTTGTGTTACATTTAGGCCCCGCCGTGTTGTGTTACATTAGCCCGTTGTGTTACATTTAGCCCGCTGTGTTACATTTAGGCCCCGCCGTGTGTTGTTACATTTAGGCCCCGCTGTGTTACATTTAGGCCCCGCTGTGTTGTGTTAACATTTAGCCCCGCTGTGTTACTTACTTTGGCATTTAGCCCCCGTGTTGTGTTACATTTAGGCCCCGCTGTGTTACATTTAGGCCCCGCCGTGTTGTGTTACATTTAGCCCCCTGTTGTTACATTTAGGCCTCGTTGTTTACATTTAGTTCCCGCTGTGTTGTGTTACATTTAGGCCCTGCTGTGTGGTGGTACATTTAGGCCTCGCCGTGTTGTGTTACATTTAGGCCCCGCTGTGTTACATTAGGCCCCGCCGTGTTGTGTTACATTTAGGCCCCGCTGTGTACATTTAGGCCCCGCTGTGTTGTGTACATTTAGGCCCCGCGGTGTTACATTTAGGCCCCGCCGTGTTGTGTTACATTTAGGCCCCGCCGTGTTGTGTTACATTTAGGCCCCGCTCGTGTTGTTACATTTAGGCCTCGTTGTGTTACATTTAGTTCCCGCTGTGTTGTGTACTTAGCCCGCTGTTGTGTTACATTTAGGCCTCCCGTGTTGTGTTACATTTAGGCCCCGCTGTGTTACATTTAGGCCCCCCGCCGTGTTGTGTTACATTTAGGCCCCGCTGTGTTACATTTAGGCCCCGCTGTTGTGTACATTTAGGCCCGCTGTGTTACATTTAGGCCCCGCCGTGTTGTGTTACATTTAGTCCCCGCGCTGTGTTGTGTACATTAGGCCCCGCTGTGTGTTACATTTAGGCCCCGCCGTGTTTGTGTTACATTTAGGCCCCGCTGTGTTACATTTAGGCCCCGCGTGTTGTGTTACATTTAGCGCCCGCTGTGTTACATTTAGGCCTCCCTGTGTTGTGTTACATTTAGCCCTCCTGTGTTTGTTTACATTTAGCCCCCGCTGTTTGTGTTACATTTAGGCCCCGCTGTGTTGTTACATTTAGGCCTCGTTGTGTTACATTTAGTTCCCGCTGTGTTGTGTTACATTTAGGCCCCGCTGTGTTGTGTTACATTTAGGCCCCGCCGTGTTGTGTTACATTTAGGCCTCGTTGTGTTACATTTAGGCCTCACTGTGTTGTGTTACATTTAGGCCTCACTGTGTTGTGTTACATTTAGGCCTCACTGTGTTGTGTTACATTTAGGCTTCACTGTGTTGTGTGATACACAAGAACACTAACATTTAAAAATGACTGATTTGTAAAAGTGGGCCAACAATAAATCCAGTAACTCACCTGATGTTGTTGTAGCTTCCTTTTTGTTTATTTATTTTCATTTGAGGTTGAATTCATTCCAGACGGCAGTACAGGAATATTTTTTCTTGTTGTCTGTTGGTGCATCATGCTGTTTGTTCTCCATAATTGTCTGGTTTGACACAATTCGCTTCAAGAGTTTTTTTCCCCCTCAAATTTACGGAAATACTTTCAATTTTCCTTTTACCTCAGTCCGTTGTTTGGTTTAGGTGACTTGCTCCAATTCCACACAATCCTTATGTATTAGTGTCCCATCCCTGGTTTTTGAAGCATCCTCAGCTCAACACCAAGTGCACATCATTTATATAATATAATCATGCTTCCAAAGATGAACTGGCTAGTCCTTACTTACCTTAGCCTGGTACTCCCTAGTCTAGAACAAAATCATCTGAAGTTAAGCAACATCTCAGAATTAAATCTGGATGAATTTAAGTAGAATTAGCCTAGTCCTGACTTAAATTACACTCGGTCAAAAGGGCAAAACCGCCCCTATAATGTAATTTTATGTGATTGTGTTGTTTTTATTCAGTACAATTGCACAGACAACAGAGCAAGCTGGTTTTTCCCAATTGGACTAGTTTCTTTATGACAGACCGAGTCACATAACAGCGGAAGTACTTGTTCTAAGGAAGTGACCTGGCACGGCATCTCATTAGGCTAAAATAGGTTACTTATGTTCATTGTACTGTCTTTTTACAGTGATTGAATGACACAACATCAGTTATTAACCCATTGGCTGTGCAGAACTACAGTATCCACTTCTTTAGACGAGGCCTACTACTTACAGACCCACGTAAAACAAGTTATTGTTGCTATTACGTTCTGAAGTTGCAGCACAGTTTAGGCGACCACCTATTTGCAAGGTCATGGTTATTGATCATAGTCCGCTAATATTCCTGTCGCTGGGTAGTTTAGACCCTACAGTAACTGTAGTGTTGAAGACGAAGGCACATGGCAGAGACAAAGATTACATAGTAGGGAAAATTAACCCAAAAATACAGACACCGACCGTACAGACCACTTATCAACACCGACCATACTGACCACATATCAACACCGACCACACTGACCACTTATCAACACCGACCATACTGACCACTTATCAGCACCGACCATACGGACCACTTATCAGCACCGACCACACTGACCACTTATCAACACCGACCATACTGACCACTTATCAACACCGACCATACAGACCACTTATCAACACCGACCGAGAGAGATACATTTCACCTAGCATCACCAAGCGTCTGCAGGCTACATTTCACCTAGCATCACAGCAGTCTGCAGGCTACATTGGGAATATCAATAAAGAAAAGGCTTTGGAGAGACCTGATATTTCCTGTTGGCGGCAACCACTCCTTTCAGGCAGTGTAGTCCTACCTGTTTTTTGCCCTTCTCTGATCATTTCATTTAGTTCATGGTAGTCTATAATAATACCACTAAAGCATCAGCCCAGACATTAGCAGCTAGCCGCCAACATTGTTGACTAGACTGCTGTCATTCTCCTCTCTCTCTCTCTTCTCTCTCTCTCTATCTCTCTCTCTCTCTCTCTCTTCTCTCTCTCTCTCTCTCTCTCTCTCTCTTCTCTCTTCTCCTCTCTCCTCTGTCTCTCTCTTTTGTCTCTCTCTCTCTCTCTCTTCTCTCGCTCTCTCTCCCTCTCTCCCTCCCGTCTCTCTCTCCCTTGATTTATATCTCTCTCTCTCTCCCTCTCTCCTTCTCTTTCCTCATCTCCCTTGATTTATATCTCTCTCGCTCTCTCTCTCTCTCTCTCTCTCTCTCTCGCTCTCTCTCATCTCTCCAGAAATCTTCTATCTATCT
>NW_019942962.1:116210-128457 GCF_002910315.2 Salvelinus sp. IW2-2015
GACCGTACGGACCACTTATCAACACCGACCATACAGACCACTTATCAACACCGACCACACTGACCACTTATCAACACCGACCATACAGACCACATATCAGCACCGACCACACTGACCACATATCAACACCGACCATACAGACCACTATCAACACCGACCATACAGACCACTTATCAACACCGACCATACAGACCACATATCAACACCGACCATACAGACCACTTATCAACACCGACCACACTGACCACTTATCAACACCGACACACTGACCACTTATCAACACCGACCACACAGACCACTTATCAACACCGACCATACAGACCACTTATCAACACCGACCACACGGACCACTTATCAGCACCGACCATACTGACCACTTATCAACACCGACCATACAGACCACTTATCAACCACGACCACACTGACCACTTATCAACACCGACCATACTGACCACTTATCAACACCGACCACACTGACCACTATCAACACCGACCATACTGACCACTTATCAACACCGACCACACTGACCACTTATCAACACCGACCCTACTGACCACTTATCAACACCGACCACACAGACCACTTATCAACACCGACCACACGGACCACTTATCAACACCGACCACACTGACCACTTATCAACACCGACCACACTGACCACTTATCAACACCGACCGTACAGACCACTTATCAACACCGACCATACAGACCACTTATCAACACCGACCACACGACCACTTATCACAGGCATTTTGTTGACATCGTTCATTATGATAAGTAGCCTATACTAGAGAATTGTGAAGTTTGAAATCAAATAAATTGGCTAATATGGGTGATTTGTTAACGAGACACTTGAGGGCTACAAGCATCACACTAGTTGTCACGTTCCTGACCTGTTTTCCTTTGTCATGTATTTGTTTTAGTTGGTCAGGGCGTGAGTTGGGTGGGTTGGTCTAGGTTTGTTTTCTATGTTGGGATTTTGTGTTCGGCCTGGTATGATTCTCAATCAGAGACAGCTGTCAATCGTTGTCCCTGATTGAGAATCATACTAAGGCAGCCAGGGTTTCACTTGTGTTTTTGTGCGTGTTTGTTCCTGTGTCAGTGTTTGGGCCACACAGGACTGTTTCGGGTTAGTCACGTTTTTTGTATTTTGTAGTGTTTGTTGTTTTTCCATTAAATAATGAACTCTTACCAATCCGCATCTTGGTCCGATCCATGCTCCTCCTCGTCTGAGGAGGAGAACGACTACGACAGCCGTTACACTAGTAGCAGTAATTTAAAGGGAAATGTAACAAAACTGTGGTGCAGATTAACGTCAGAAACTTAGCATTCTATTTATCCTTATCGCATCAATTAAGGCAATTTATAGATTTTTGTCCTTAATGCCCCGCTCTAGTACATAAGAGATGAGAAGGAAGATCACATGACTAGGCTACTCTGCCATGGCTGGTCAGTAGAGATCACATGACTAGGCTACTATGTCATGGCTGTCAGTGAAGATCACATGACTAGGCTACTCTGCCATGGCCGGTCAGTAGAGATCACATGACTAGGCTACTCTGCCATGGCTGGTCAGTAGAGATCACATGACTAGGCTACTCTGCATGGCTGGTCAGGGAAGAGCACATGACTAGGCTACTCTGCCATGGCTGGTCAGTAGAGATCACATGACTAGGCTACTCTGCCATGGCTGGTCAGTAGAGATCACATGACTAGGCTACTCTGCCATGGCTGGTCAGTGAAGAGCACATGACTAGGCTACTCTGCCATGGCTGGTCAGTAGAGATCACATGACTAGGCTACTCTGCCATGGCTGGTCAGTAGAGATCACATGACTAGGCTACTCTGCCATGGCTGGTCAGTGAAGAGCACATGACTAGGCTACTCTGCCATGGCTTGTCAGTAGAGATCACATGACTAGGCTACTCTGCCATGGCTGGTCAGTAGAGATCACATGACTAGGCTACTCTGCCATGGCTGGTCAGTGAAGAGCACATGACTAGGCTACTCTGCCATGGCTGTCAGTAGAGATCACATGACTAGGCTACTCTGCCATGGCTGGTCAGTGAAGATCACATGACTAGGCTACTCTGCCATGGCTGGTCAGTAGAGATCACATGACTAGGCTACCTGCCATGGCTGGTCAGTAGAGATCACATGACTAGGCTACTCTGCCATGGCTGGTCAGTGAAGAGCACATGACTAGGCTACTCTGCCATGGCTGGTCAGTAGAGATCACATGACTAGGCTACTCTGCCATGGCTGGTCAGTGAAGATCACATGACTAGGCTACTCTGCCATGGCTGGTCAGTAGAGATCACATGACGGCTACTCTGCCATGGCTGGTCAGTAGAGATCACATGACTAGGCTACTCTGCCATGGCTGGTCAGGGGAAATCACATGACTAGGCTACTCTGCCATGGCTGGTCAGGGAAGATCACATGACTAGGCTACTCTGCCATGGCTGGTCAGTGAAGATCACATGACTAGGCTACTCTGCCATGGCTGGTCAGTAGAGACACATGACTAGGCTACTCTGCCATGGCTGGTCAGTGAAGATCACATGACTAGGCTACTCTCCATGGCTGATCAGGAAGATCACATTCCACTGTAGTCCCACAGTCCACATTGGGTTTAGAGGTCTGTGGTACTCTTTTCTGACCGTTATTGTTCTGCGTTGTGGAATGATGTGCTGCCACCTGTTGGCATTTTAGGTTACTACTGTGATATAGAATGATAATAAATCTGCCTATGTCCTGTGTTCATAAAGGTACTTCTTTATGAAGTACCTGTCTTGCTAGAGAGAATGGACACAATAACAATCCACATAACGGCACCTTGCTCACGGGAATACACAAACATTCTTACACAATGTGTGCACACACTCACACAAAACACACATTCACACAAAAACACACACTCACACAAAACACACATTCACACAAAACACACACTCACACAAACACAATTCACACAAACACACATTCACACAAAACACACACTCACACAAAACACACATTCACACAAAAACACACATTCACACAAAACACACATTCACACAAAACACACACTCACACAAAAACACACATTCACACAAAACACACATTCACACAAAACACACACTCACACAAAACACACACTTACACAAAACACACATTCACACATTCACACATTCACACAAAACACACATTCACACAAAACACACACTCACACAAAACACACATTCACACAACACACATTCACACAAAACACACACTCACACAAAAACACACACTCACACAAAACAACACACTCACACAAAACACACACTCACACAAAACACACATTCACACAAAACACACACTCACACAAAACACACATTCACACAAAACACACAAAACACACACTCACACAAAACACACATCACACAAAACACACATTCACACAAAACACACACTCACACAAAACACACATTCACACAAAACACACATTCACACAAAACACACATTCACACAAAACACACATTCACACAAAACACACACTCACACAAACCACACTACACAAAACACACACTCACACAAAACACACACTCACACAAAACACACATTCACACAAAACACACACTCACACAAAACACACATTCACACAAAACACACAAAACACACACTCACACAAAACACACACTCACCAAAACACACATTCACACAAAACACACACTCACACAAAACACACATTCACACCAAAACACACATTCACACAAAACACACATTCACACAAAACACACACTCACACAAAAACACACATTCACACAAAACACACACTCACACAAAACACACACTCACACGAAACACACACTCACAAAACACACATTCACACAAAAACACACACTCACACAAAACAACATGTAGTTGGGATCCTGCTCTCTGGCATGGGGTACTGTCGGGTTAACCCAGGGGTCAGAGGTCAGGGGTTATGGTAGAAATGAAGCAGGGTTTTACACCTCAGTCACCATGATAAATCACCAGTTTACTGCTGATAGCATTTGAAGTTCCAACAAAGGTAAAGGCTGTGTTTCATTCCTGTGGATGTGAATGTTCCCTCCCTTTTGCCTCTTTAACTCTGGTAGGATTGGATATGTGAAATATGGCTGAAAACTAGACGGAACAACTCCTTACGTCACCCGTCTGAGATCTATGAAGGGGAGTGAATAAGGGGAAGAAGGAAAGGAAGAAAAAAAATTGGAATGAAATGTAGCCATATACTAAGAGTAGACTGATACTAGGAGAAAAATATTCTCTAAGTTAATTTTTAAATAACTCATCATCATCAGACACATACAGTAGAGAGCAGTATGATTGTTCACTAATCACTGATATCAGGAGAAAGGATCAGGTTTGACATTCACTTTAATGTTATTACAAATCTTGTTAACTTTATTTCCAAATTATAACAAGAATACATACCTTCCTGAGAACATGGAGGTGAAGTCAATGGAGGTCTTCACTTTTCCTCCTTCAGTCAGCTGACGTGTCCACTTCCTGTTGTTGTCCTCCTCTGGATTGTCACAGTGATGACACAGAGAATGTTTGTGTGACCTGATATCTGGAGTCTCACTGCAGATCAGTACTTGTCTCATCCACCAGCTCAGTGTAACACCACTAATGATGTGTGAGTTACACCTTCCGTCAAAAGTGAGTAGAGATGTCACTTAATGTCACTGTTCCATCAGGCTTTAGATCTGTCACTGTTGTGGACAGGGAGACTGTAAAAGACAAGAGATATTTCAATTTTAGCTTAATATAAGCTTAATATATTCTACTTTCTATGTTGTTGAGTTGCAAAATGCAAATGCATCTCAATATTTGAACAAATGTCGCCGGAGGGGAAGCCTGCCGTTTTATGTGCTCCTAACCAACTGTGTTATTTAGTTTGTTTTTCGCTGTTTTGTACCTTCTTTATTTCCTTATTTTGTACATAATGTAGCTTGTCCCGTCTCTTATGAGCGGAAACTTCTGGACATCAGAACATGATTACTCAACTCGAACAGGACAAAGACGTTTTCTTTAACGAGTCCGACGCGAAGGATATACTGCTTTCTCGGGAACGGGCCCAAACTTGTCATTTGTGTGAAGAAAAACGGAGAAAAATGGGGCGGAGGTCAGGCTGCCTTCTGAGAATTCATAGCGGAGTCAGTAAACCCCACTGCCATCCGTTCTATTGGCCAACGTGTAATCATTGGAAATCAAAATGGATGATCTACGATCAAGATTATCCTACCAACGGGATATTAAAAAACTAATATTTTATGTTTACCGAGTCGTGGCTGAACGACGACACGGACAATATACAGCTGGCGGGATTTCCATGCATCGGCAGGACAGAGAAGCTACTTCTGGTAAGACGAAGGGCGGGGTGTGTCTCTATTTGTCAATAACAGCTGGTGTGCGATGTCTAATATTAAAGAAGTCTCGAGGTATGCTTCTCTCTCTCTTCTATCTATCTATACCTTCTCTCTCTCTCTCTCTTCCCATCTCCCTTGATTTCTATCTCTCTCGCTCGCTCTCTCTCTCTCTTATCCCTCTCTCTTCTCTCACACTCTTTCAATTAAATTCAGCTTAATAAGTGTTTTTTGGCATGAACAGGTGGTTGCCACTGTTGCCAAAGCAATATATATGAAGTATTACATAAATGAACAATATGTCTCCCGAGTGGCGCAGTGGTCTAAGACACTGCATCTCAGTGCTTGAGGCGTCACTACAGACACCCTGTGTCGAATCCAGGCTGTGATTGGGAGTCTCATAGGGGGGCGCACAATTGGCCCAGCGTCGTCCGGGTTTGGCCGGTTGTAGGCCATCATTGTAAATAAGAATTTGTTCTTAACTGACTAGTTAAATAAAGCTAAAATTATTATTTTTTTTAAAGCAAAATATTAAACGGTGTCGACCTGTTATTTTGGCATTAATACGTTTCACATATCAGTTTGCAAACAATGTAAAAAAAAAAATATATAGAATTGAGTTAATAAAGCCGCATACAAACATGGCCTCTTTGTTGTTTTCTTGAGTAAAGCAGCTCCAACATGCAGGTGTTTCAGCCTAGCTCAGTGCTTTCTGTGGTGGTGGGGCAAGCCAGTCTTGTCACTCATGGGGACACTACGTCACCACCAAGTCTAGCCCCTTGGGTGCTCCCATAGAGTTACATTAGAAGTGCTCATCCAAGAAGGCTCAAGGTCATTGGCCACAGATAAAATGATGTCAAATCACATTACGTCTACAGTAACTTTGATTGGACTGATCATGTCAACATCATACTTTCAAAATCTTAGCTAGCGGTCATCATCATGAATCCAGTCGACAATCTACTGGCAAATCATTTTTAATCCTTGTCAAATGAAGAGAAATTATGAAGAGAAATTATAGATAAAACGTATCGGTGCTCATCAACCATTGGACATAAACATTACACAACAAGTTAGAAATCGCAAATTCAACAATGAGTTGTTTGGAAGGAATTAGTGGCTAACTGTGAGTTCAACACAACTGGGAACTCGGGAAAAACGAGCTACGACTGCGGAAATACGTTTTGAACTTTCATCCAACTTGGAATTGTCAACCGGGAGTTCCCAGTTGTCTTAAAAGCACCATAAATCCAAAAATGTATTGTATGCTACTGCATAAATTATGTAATATGCCAGGGTGATATGTATACTGTAGCTAAGACAGTAACATTAATACTAAGTGTATGTTGTGTAGTAAGCTATTAGTAGCCCATCTGCCTCACCCTAATAATTTGGTCTATTTTCCCCTCTTAATTTTGCCTCATGTTACTGTTCTGACTTGGTGGTGCACATGTAGCCTATAACCTGTTTTAGAGAAATGTAATCATTGAATATTGTAAGAGCTTTCATTGTCTGCTTATATGCCCCCTTTATTTATCCTACAGTTCTGACTTGGTGTACAGGGAGAAAACTGTAAGAATGGCCCATGTTCTGAATTCTGTCGCTGTACATTCCACTGAAAGCCAGGTGTACAATAGCACCGGTAAGGTGTTGGGACAGCTTTATGTAGGCCCTAACAGTTTGTGGGCACCATTTGTCACCGTTATAGTGCAATTCATGTATTGTTTAGTGTTGTGTTGTGTAGTGGCTTTTCTGGCATGCATCCGACATTATGATTTTCTGCCCCACCAAGATTTACCTGCTAAAATTGCCACTGATGAACAATATGTTTAAGCAACAATAATAGATGGATCAGATATAATATGCAAACATTTCTCTCTACCCTATGGCAAAAGTAGAGTTCCATGAAATGTGTTATAAAATTGCCAAATATTCTCTCTGCCCAATGCAAAATGTGTAGAATTGTAGCAAAATTGCTTTAAAACTGCAAAACGTTCTCTATGCCCCATGGATTTATTATTATTTATTTTTTTAATTGCAGGAAATTAACTCAAAAAGTGGGGCTGCTAAAAAAAAATCCTCTCAATGTGGGTGGCTCTGATTTGCATATGTGGGTAAGGATGTGGGTACACACACCATCAGCCACTGTGGCCCCTCCTGATGAGTTCAGATTGTTTTTGTGGTCCCCACCCCATCAGAATTACCCATCTCTGAGCTAGATGCTAACGAAAGACATCTTTCCCTCCACCTGAAGAGCTTGGTTTGCTTCAACTGTAATGGTTCTTCTAAGACAAACCTGCTGGACATGAAATGACAAGAAGTGTGAAGAAAATGTCATACAGTTTAGACCCATATAGTCATTCGTGTGTAAATTGAAGTAGGTGCCTTGAAGAACCCGAGTAAATCCGTAGCATCAACTATGTTTACACAACTGAGTTATTAGTCTGACGACCCTGAGGAGGTCCATTTACCCGGGCCTTGCGCGCCACTCGCCCAGCCGCTCAGACCTCATGGGGGCAACAAACACACTCAGCATCCGTTCCTATGGCAACCNCAAAAGCTCGCAGTTGGAGAGGTGTTTGAGCGCGTGGACACACCGGGAAAACACGTCATTACAGGGAACTCCTCAGCCCACCAATGACAAGTGAACACTGCGATATCAATGCAGTCACCAGAGAGAGGTATCGTTTAGATTTCCAAAATAGGTGACATTTTAGCCCTAGTTACAGAGCTTGGACACAGATGGATAAAATGGTGTCATTGACGCAAACTGGCGAAACGTCGAACAGAATGTGCAAACGGAGGAAAATGAACAGCGGTTCTCAATCCCCATCAAGAGAGAATTTATCACCACACGGAGACCAAAGCAAGGAGACTTCGTGCACCCCTGTGAGGAGACCGCGGCCGGAGAGGGTCAGAAAGCAAAACATAATTTCTAAACTGTCAGACTCTGGTTTCGAAGAGGACTTTCTATCTCCAACCCCGACCCCATCGCCGGTTCGGAAAAATCAGTGTCCGGTAACAGTTGAAGACGCATTGGCACCGGGGAATTCCAACAACAGACTGTTGTCTAATTGGTATCAACACTACGGCGAGATTGGTTATCAGATACAGAAACTCAAAGAGCCGCAGTTTCATCCGGTCAACTGTCTGTCTCGACAACCGCAGGTATGGAATCAACAGGTCCATGCAGCGGCTCGTTCCAGATACACAAGCCATCTTGGTTGTTGAAAAAATGTATATTTCCTTGTTTGTTTGTTTTCCCCCCCATCAATTTTCCTCGTGAGTTGGGAGTATTGAAATAGATTTTCTATATGTCCTTATTCTCCTTTTTTCAAGATAGCATAAAAATAGAATAATACTTTATTGTTAGTTTTGTGAGAAATTGACATTTGTCTTCGGCTTATCTCAACCCAGGTTTGATAATAGACCTGCCAATATTTAATCAGTTCTCATTTAGCCCTATAACCACAATTTATGACATGTATTACAGTAATTTAGTTCTGCACTTTAACGGAAAACTGTAATTTGTATGGTAATTTGAGGTATTATCAACAGTAAAAAAAAATAAAAGGAAACATTTTACTGTAAATGATGGTGCATTCTGGGAAAATGTATGTATTTCGAATAGTACTGTAATTTTACCCCACAGAATACATTACAGTACCATATATTTGGAGAGCTTAAACCCTTTTGACCACTAGTGGGCGCATGGTATTGTTGTTTCTGGCTCATTAACATATTTTGAGGCCTGCCTTGTAAGAGGCTATATTTGTTGCACACAGTGAGTGAGAATAATGTACCAATTTATCTCATATGTGGTTATAGTGCCCCATCAATTTGTATAAGGGACAGAATGGAGTGTCAGCTAGTCTTAAACATTAAGTTGTTGAGCATTTTGCTATGTGCTTTTGGTCTGTTTTGCCCTGTAGTCGCTGACAGTTTGGAAGTCTCTATAATTGCAAGTGATTTATTATGCTGTAATGTGTAAACACCTAGAAGCCAACCTGCTTGCACCAATCCCTTGTAATTACAGTAAAATACTGTGAAATACTAACCCCTCCCCTCAAATGAATTTAATTTATTCCTTCATCCATTCATTCCGATTACTGTAGCATTTACCTTTTTTTTTTACAGTATAATACAGTCAGTTTTACGGTAATGTACTGTGTGTCATTACCACAAGTCAGTTAACCCTGAATAAGGAAGTTAACCCACTGTTCCTAGGCCGTCCGTCATTGAAAATAAGAATTTGTTCTTAACTGACTTGCCTAGTTAAATAAAGGTAAAATAAAATAAAATAAAAAACACAGTACTTTATTTGATAACGTATTTATATTACAGTAGATCTACAGTAATATGAAATAGAGAATTGTACTTGCCACCAGTTTAGGTATGTTTTATGAGCTGCCAATTGTGATTGTCTAACTGACTTCTATTTGTGTGTATTTTCCAGGTGACAGCCGAGTCACGATGTAAGCTAGTCAGCTGGCTCATCCCCGTACACAGATACCTGCGTCTGTCCTTTGAGTGTTGCAGCCTGGCCGTCAACATCATGGATCGCTTCCTGGCTTCCACCCCCGTGGCTGCTGACTGCTTCCAGCTGCTTGGGGTCACCGCCCTGCTGCTCGCCTGTAAACAGGTGTGTACGATAGATATGTTGACTATTCAGGGAGGGAGTCAATCAATCCATTTTGATGCTTTGAGAGTAAGATGAATGATGTTTTAGAGATACTCTGTATATAAGGAAAGTTTATTTCCAAAGTGGTATATAGCCATTTTCAGAAATTTGGGTAAATTAGCTTTTATTGTTTAAAAAAGCTTATGAGAGAGAATGTTGTGTTTTTTTTACTATCTAATCACGGCATGGGGTTGTTCAATGACAGACATGTGATTTGTTTGAAATCACTTGATGGTGATCATGTTTTAGTTTTTTTTTGCAAAACTTTATTATACATTTGTGACATCAATATTTATACATTTTTTTTAATGAGTCAATACAGTAATATGAGCTCTGTTGTCACGACTTCCGTCGAAGTCGGGTCCTCTCCTTGTTCGGCGGTCAGCGTCGCTGGTCTTCTAGCCATCATCGATCCACTTTTCATTTTCCATTTGTTTTGTCTTGTTTTTAACTCACACCTGGCTTCAATTCCCTCATTTACTTGTTGTGTATTTAACCCTCTGTGCCCCCCATGTCTTTGTGTGGGATTGTTTTATTGTAGTGCTTGTGCACGTTCCCCGTGAGCGCACGACGGGTTATTTTTGTGCCCATTTATCTTGTTGTTCTGGATGCCGTTGGTGTTGCTTAATAAATCCCCGGTTATCTCCCAGCTCTACACTCCAGTGGCTGACTTCTCTGCCGCCAATTATGCACCCGCTACACCTGTTTGTAAAATATTTACAATTGCCATTTTTACTCATTTAACATATGCTCTTGTCCAGAGACAACCACATATCACAGTCAAATATACAGAATACGAACATGCCATTCCAGCTAAACAATGGATATATAGCGTTTTGCAAAAAATAAATAGAAAATACACACCTAAAATCTCTTAATAAAAAATCTGAGAACAGTAATATTTTACACACACGAAAGGTACCCATAAACAATATTTTCTGGTGAACCAACACAAGTGTGTAGATTTGATGAATATAACGTTTTGGAAATAAACCCTTCGTGCCATGGTGTGTGTGAGCTTGTGTGTAACTTGTTCTCTTTCTCTCTCTCTCTCTTTCTCTCGCTCTCTCTCTCTCTCTCCCCTCTCTCTCTCTCTTCTCTCTCTCTCTCCTCTCTCTCTTTCTCTCTCTCTCTTTCTCTTTCTCTCTCTCTCTCTCTCTTTCTCTCTCTCTCTCTCTCTCTTCCCCTTTTTAATATTTTATGTTCCATTCAGGTGGAGGTGTTTTCTCCTCGGATCAGCCAGCTCCTGTCTCTGTGTTGTGATGCGTTCTCCAGAGAACAGCTGTGTAACCTGGAATGTCTCATCCTGCTCCGCCTCAACTTCCGCCTGGCTGCACCAACCATAGCCTTCTTCCTGGACTTCTACACCAATCACAGCCTGGCTGGCCGGCATATGGGCGTGGACGGAGTCAGCAACGTTAGCCATAGGCTGCCTGGGGATAAGGATGAGGAAGTGAAGAGGCAAAAGAGGGGCAGCAGATTGGCTCTTAGGGTGTGTGAGCTCACTCTGGCCGACTACGCCTTCAATAAGTACACACCTTCCCTGACTGCCCGCTGTGCTCTGGCTCTAGCCAATCAACTGCTGAGAACCAGCCAGGGCTTAGAGGAGCCAGCCAATCAGCTGCTGAGGATCAACCCTGAGGGCCCTGAGGAAGAGCCAATGGACCAATCCCTGAGTGATCCTGCCCACTCAGAGAACGACCATTACCACCCAACCTTATCTGAGACTAGTAATCACACCTGTATTGACAATGACTCCTCTCTTTCAGTTGTTGGTCACCTCCTATCTGTGAATGACTCCACCCAGTCAATGGATGACCCTTCTCCATCTGGGAACACGTCTACCCTGGTTGAGGGAGACCAGACTCATGCTCCTCTGGCCCAGGAGTGTAGAGAGGGAGACCATCAGACTCATGCTACTCTGGCCCAGGAGTACAGAGAGGGAGACCAGACTCATGCTCCTCTGGCCCAGGAGTGTATAGAGGGAGACCAGACTCATGCTCCTCTGGCCCAGGAGTACAGTGAGGGAGACCAGACTCATGCTCCTCTGGTCCAGGAGTACAGTGAGGGAGACCAGACTCATGCTCCTCTGACCCAGGAGTACAGAGAGGGAGACCAGACTCATGCTCCTCTGGCCCAGGAGTGTAGAGAGGGAGACCAGACTCATGCTCCTCTGGCCCAGGAGTG
>NW_019942962.1:128476-149175 GCF_002910315.2 Salvelinus sp. IW2-2015
ACAGAGAGGGAGACCAGACTCATGCTCCTCTGGCCCAGGAGTGTAGAGAGGGAGACCAGATTCATGCTCCTCTGGCCCAGGAGTGTAGAGAGGGAGACCAGATTCATGCTCCTCTGGCCCAGGAGTACAGAGAGGGAGACCAGACTCATGCTCCTCTGGCCCAGGAGTGTAGAGAGGGAGACCAGATTCATGCTCCTCTGACCCAGGAGTGTAGAGAGGGAGACCAGACGCATGCTCCTCTGACCCAGGAGTGTAGAGAGGGAGACCAGACTCATGGTCTCTACCAAGAGTGTTTAGACAACCTTAGATTGTTGGTGTCACTCAACCAGGATGCCCTGCAGGCCATGATAACTCTGTGACAACATGATGACTGTTGGCATGTTTCAACCTATGTGAGTTGAATGCACTGTTGTTGTTGAATGCACCCTACGCTATTGTGACTGAAAACAACCTGTGTACCTCAAGAAATGAAAGGCCGAAAAAACCTTTGATTTCCATTCACTAAGCTCTGCTACCCCTGCACTTGTGTGGAGATGGTGGTTGACAATGTAACTGTCACTGAGTTATTTCAATGATTTAAATTTCTGCAAATAAACTGTGAACAATATCAATGGACAGCATTGGCATTGGCATCAAAGTACTGTATATGTAGAGGATGTTTTGGTCTTTATTTATACTGTACTATGTTCTGTAACTTATTGAAGTCATTGTACTGTAAGATGCATTGAGTGAGTAACTTGCTGTAGCTGTTTCTCCAACCGTCCTGAGATTGTACTGATCGATCCTGGCTGCTATGTTGGCCAATGTTACACGGACCGTTATTGTTACGCAATGAACAATGATGCGACGTCCCGTTTCAGCAAATGTGATGAAAACCGTATTCAATTATTACTTGATCAATGTACTGGATATGTTAATCTGATTGGTTCACTCCATTTTGAAAATAAACTGAATAAAACCAAGAGAGGTGTATTTATATTTTATATCTGTTGGTGGTGTGAGGGGAATCTATCCCAAGAAGATTGTTGGAACAGCGGTCATATCAGCTCAGTCGGGAAAAATCTACTGCTACCACAAGTGATATTTAAAAAAATCTATCAATGATAAGCCACGTTTTACCCAGAACTATGACCCACTGGGCACACATTGGTTGAATCAAAATGGTATTCCACGTCATTTCAATTAAATTGGGCTGCCAATCGAATAGATTATAGCAAGGCATGTAGCCTCTAGCTTCGCTTCAGCTAATGAATACATGTTTATTGGTAAGGCCTATGTAGTCGTCATTTTCTCATGTCAAGTCTAACATTTCTCAATGTTAGAACATTTCCCGTGTGGCTCAGTTGGTAGAGCATGGCGCTTGCAACGCCAGGGTTGTGGGTTCATTCCCCACGGGGGGACCAGGATGAATATGTATGAACTTTCCAATTTGTAAGTCGCTCTGGATAAGAGCGTCTGCTAAAAGACATAAATGTAAATTTCACAAAGTTACACACACGGTGTCTGCAGCTGGCTGGCGGGCAAAAATGCAATTACTTGTTCAGTAATTAAAGTTGGAAATAGCTATATACTGTATGTATAAACTTTGTATAAACATGACACATCAGATAGCCTAACAATTAGGAAAAATATAGTGGGCTTGAGGATAAATTCAACCATTATTTAGACTCATAGCCTACACAAATGGGCTGCGAATGTAAATTAAATTAAATTCAATTCTATCCAACTTGAGACACCCCAGGTGTCCTGAAGTCCTCATTGCTTCTTCTCTCTCTCTCTTTATCTGTGTCTCTTTTTTTCTGTCTTAGAAAACAGTCTCTCTCTTCCGTTCTACGGTGGCCTGTAGCTGCAGTATACGACTGCGTCGCTTTTTTTGTGTGCAAATGTTTTCACTACAGCCTGTAGCTGCACATAAACGTGAATGATGCGAAGATACACCAGAGATAAACGACTGCTGATATACCGACCACACAACTCAAACACCGGTTCACCAGTATAAACGCCTTTTTGTTGTTGTTCAAGCCCTCAATAACTGTTGTCCGCTTAAATATGATAATCTGTTTGCATCTGCCAATTGATTGACTGTCCAGTGTCCAGACCACTTGTCCCCGGAGCTTCCTATACCGTTAATCTCTTTCCATAAGGTGTTGAGGCCGGCAATTAAGGAGAATGAGAGGCTCAATTATTATGATGTTAGACGATGTTAGACTACAGAATTGCAGTATTTGAAGCACCACTCTCTTCTGGACAGTTTCCCTGATGTTGCTACGTCAATCAAGCTTTGTTTTACCATCCCTGTAACTGTCTCTTTTGCGGAGAGATTGTTTTCTTAACTAAAAATCATACTGTAGAAGCATTAGGCTCTCGATCTGATGTACGCGTTTGAACACCAGAGTAAGCTCTACTCATTGCACCGGCGCCGTCATAGGCTTGGACCACTGCGTTTGTTAACCGATATCTCCTTATTTTCAATCGGTATTGAAAGGCCAGAGGCACTTTTTCCCCAGTCACATTCCTGAAGCCGAAGAAACAAACACTTAACTTTCTAGTAAATAAGTAAATTAAAAAGGTTTATGAATTACTTTTTGGACCGTCACTGTCAAAATTATTTATTATATAAAAATATAAAAAACTAGACATCGATGACACGCCCATGATCCCACCGGAGCTCGTTCCGGGCTTGTCCGGTACGCCAGTCCGGTACGCCAGTCCGGTACGCCAGTGAAGTCGAGACCCAACACAGGGACATTCAGTTACACGGGTCATGCAGGTTACAGTTAGGTTCTCTTGTTGGGTCATCGAAAGAGTGTTGAGTTCTAGATATGATTGTTGTTATTGTTTGTTGAGTTACATTGACGTCATTAATTATTCATTTATTTTTTATTTTATTTCCGCATGTCACGTTGATGTTGACTAGGTTACGGCATATCTGGAGATAATAAGCATTTATACCGACAGACATGCCTAGAGTTTTCCTACTAGCCTACATTGTGTACATCTTTCAAGAGCAGGAATGATTTTACTCGGGAAAAAGCCGGTTAGCCTAAATCACATTTTTATATAGGCCTACCAAAATAAACCCACGTCTCTGATTTGTTGTACATAAAACTTGGATCGTGTCGAACCATCAGCTAAGCATGTGTGAATCTGGAGATGGAAAGACACTAAGAAGTGAGTCTCTGGTTGAAGGCATCTCTGTTGGCCACTGGTCGGTGGTCTCCAAGCAGGATATTTAGCTCTACGCGCGTCATGCTCTGCGCTGTCGAATGCACTCGGAGCCCGCGGTAAAAGCAGGCGCCGCCTCTAGCGGAAACATTTTCCTCTGAGCCTAAAAACCGTTAGGTCTACACCTGTTAAATCTCCGGGGGAAGCTGCGTGTCCCTAGAGACCACGAACTGGTTTGATTGGCCCACAGACTTTAAACGGCGGCACGGAATGGTATAAACCGGGAGAATACGGCCTATAAAAATCTACCTCAGCTAGAATCTCAGTGGGTCTTGGACTGATTATTTTTTTTGCGTGAGTGACAACAACTGCAGTTTGGTTCAGTATATAATCTTGGTCTGGTGAGTCTCGGTCTGATTCTGGGCTACTACAGACATAAATCTGTGTCCATCTGAAACGGAATCGAAAGGAGAATGCATGGAGACAGAAAAGTGTTCCGGACTATCTGTCCAAACACAGTGGTTCCTCATCAGAATCAAGACAGAAGACAGACAGCAGCCAGAAAGGTACAGAGATGGTGAACCCTGCGCGGCTATATGCACGTCTATATGCACGTCTATATGCGCGGCTATATGCACGTCTATACTCATTTTACCAGTGGTGGAAAAAGTACTCAATTGTCATACTTGAGTAAAAGTAAAGATACCTTAATAGAAAATGACTCAAGTAAAATTGAAAGTCACCCAGGAAAAATACTACTTGCATAAAATTCTAAAAGTATTTGATTTGACATATGCTTAAGTATGAAAAGTACAATTGAAATTCCTTATATTAAGCAAACCAGACGGCATAATGTTCTTTTTTTATTTTTTATTGACGGATAGCCAGCGGTACACTTCAACATTCAGACATCCTTTTACAAACAAAGTATTTGTGTTTACTGAGTCCGCCAGATCAGAGGCAGTAAGTAGGGATGACCAGGAATGTTCTATTTTCGTGGGCTGCTAAGCATTCAAAAGTGTAACGAGTACTTTTGGGTGTCAGGGAAAATGTACGGAGTAAAAAATAAAATACAATTCTTTAGGAATGTAGTGAAGTAAAAGTAACAGTTGTAAAAGTTATAAATATTAAAGGAAAGTACAGATACAAAAAAATATATACTTTAAGAAGTACTTTAAAGTATTTTTTACTTAAGTACTTTACACCACTGCATTTTGATGGAAATGTAAGCATTGTCAGTATGTAGACCTATCTAACGTTATTAGAGACATTGCGAAACTCTTATCCACAGGGCAGACCGAGGCTCCCAAGGAGCAGCAGCCCGGTCGCAGTGTATGTGGACCGGAATCCCTGCATCGTTGAAGAGGGTAGGTGAACCATGGGCATATTGCTCAGACTACACGCATGTTGATTTCATTGTCTTGTCTTAACATACAAATTCAGAGTATAATGTTAAATAAATTCATATATATATTTTTTGTTTTCACTATTTGGTTATGTTTTTGTTTTGTTGTAGCATTCGCAACAATAGCATGGGACGACTTGGAGGAATGCGCGTCCGTGATGAGACGAGAGAGCGACTCCCTAGGTTCCCAGGTAAAATAATACACACACACAGAGAGAGAGAGAGAGAGTGTGTGTTGAGAAGGAGAGAGAGAAAAGAGAGAGAGAGAGAGAGAGGTGAAGAGGAGAGAGAGATGAGGAGAAGAGAGAGAGGAGAGACATAGAGAGGAGAGAGAGGAGGAGAGAGACAGAGAGAGAGAGAGAGAAGGAGAGAGAGAGAGAGAGAGAGAGGAGAGAGAGAGAGAGAGGAGAAGAGAAGAGAGAGAGAGAGAGAGAGAGAGGAGAGAGAAGAGAGAGAGAGAGAGAGAGAGAGAGAGAGAGACAGAGAGAGAGAGAGAGAGAGAGAGAGAGTGAGAGAGACGAGAGAGAAGAGAGAGAGAGAGAGAGAGAGAGAGAGAGAGAGAGAGAGAGAGAGAGAGAGAGAGAGAGAGAGAGAGAGAGAGAGAGAGAGTAGAAGAGACAAGAGAGAGAGAGAGAGAGAGTGAGAGGAGAAAGGAGAGAGGAGAGCGAGAACGAGAGGAGAGAGAGAGAGAGAGAGAGAGAGAGAGAGAGAGAGAGAGGAGAGGAAGAGAGAGAGAGACGAGAGAAGAGAGAGAAAGAGAGAAGAGAGAGCAGAGAGAGAGAGAGAGAGAGGAGAGAAGATGAGAGAGAGACAGAGAAGAGAGACACAGGAGAGAGAGAGGAGAGAGAGAGAGAGGAAGAGAGGAGAGGAGAGAGTGTGAGAGAAGAGAGAGAGAGAGACAGAGAGAGAAGTGTGAGAGAAAGAGAGAAAGATGCACATACACACCGATAAGTTTCACATTAGAGGATTAGCCGTTTCCATGGTGATATGACGGCTCGGGCGGGTTAATATTTGACAGACAGGTTACCAGCGGAGCGCCAAAAGACCGTGTATTTATGCTCTTGCCACCCACCTTATAGAAGAAAAAAAAACACTCCCAAGTTTTCCAACCTGCCTACCGAAACTAGTCCTAATCTCATTTACCTGACACTACAAACAACTTTTTAAAACACCTACACTCACA
Organism: Salvelinus sp. IW2-2015; assembly: GCF_002910315.2. Taxonomy (NCBI): domain Eukaryota; kingdom Metazoa; phylum Chordata; class Actinopteri; order Salmoniformes; family Salmonidae; genus Salvelinus; species Salvelinus sp. IW2-2015. Next base: position 134,230 of record NW_019942962.1, read on the forward strand.
TTGACTTCAAAGGACCACACACAGCAACATGAGCGCACAGACATGCCCCGCAGTATATTTACCGCGCTGGGATTGCAGTTGGTATTTCCAGGTAAAACTGCGCTCCCGATTGTAAATATGAGTATGCTATCTCTAGTATCTCTATAATCTAGCCTGTGCAATGTCAGTCTGTTCGGTGTGAATGAGGCTGTACGCTTTTTTGTGTGTGTGTTTGTGTATCCAACAGGTGAACGATTCCGACGGAGATGACCAGGAATTCGGAGAATATGCCCTGGACTTCATAGCTGGTAAGAACATCGAGATTAAAATCATTCAGAGGAAATAACAAAGGAGGCGTTTCGATCTGTATTGACGCTAGGATATAGATTGCAAAAGTTGTTTTAGGTAAATGTTGAGTCATCTTCTACGTTGTATTGATTTATTTCGACTAAACAGATACATTTATTTATTACGTACAGTTCCTGAAGAAAAAATGTGTTTTGATCTGTTTTGATCAGCTGTGTAAAACGTATTTTTTTTTATGGTAGTGAGAGAATGTTAAACTGTAAGAGTCAAATGTAAATGTCTATAAATGTACTGTAAAAACAGCATATAAAGACTGGAATAACAGTTAATTTCCCCATCTGTATTATCCTCCCCCTCTCCCATGTATTATATTAATCCCCTCTCCCATGTATTATATTAACCCCTCTCCCATGTATTATATTCATCCCCTCTCCCATGTATTATTATCCCCTCTCCCGATATTATATTTAATCCCCCTCTCCCATGTATTATATTAATGCCCTCTCCCATGTATTATATTAATCTCCTCTCCCATGTATTAATTAATCTCCTCTCCATGTATTATATTAATCCCTCTCCCCATGTATTTATATTAATCCCCTCTCCCATGTTTAATTAATCCCCTCTCCCATGATATTATATTAATCCCCTCTCCCATGTATTATATTAATCTCCTCTCCCTGTATTATATTTAATCCCTCTCCCATGTATTAATTAACCCCTCTCCATTGTATTATATTAATCCCCTCTCCCAGTATTATATTAATCCCTCTCCCCATGTATTATATTAATCCCCTCTCCCATGTATTATATTAATCCCCTCTCCCCTGTATTATATTAATCCCCTCTTCCCCTGTATTATATTTAATCCTCTCCTCTCCGCATGTATTATATTAATCCCCTCTCCCCATGTATTATATTAATCCCCTCTCCCATGTATTATATTAATCCCCTCTCCCCCCTGTATTATATTAATCCCTCTCCCCCTGTATTATATAATCCCTCTCCCCCTCTCCCATTGTATATATTAATCCCCTCTCCCATGTATTATTAATCCCCTCTCCCATGTATTATATTAATCCTCTCCCCTCTCCCATGTATTATATTAATCCTCCTCTCCCATGTATTATATGAATCCCCTCTCCCAATGTATTATATTAATCCCCCTCTCCCATGTATTATATGAATCCCCCCTCCACCTGTATTATATTAATCCTCTCCCATGTATTATATTAATCCCCTCTCCCATGTATTATATTTAATCCCCTCTCCCATGTATTATATTAATGCCCCTCTCCCATGTATTATATTAATCTCCTCTCCATTCTCCCATGTTTATATTATATCCCCCCTCCCATGGTATATATTAATCCCCTCTCCCCCTGTATTATATTAATCCCCTCTCCCATTGTATTATATTAATCTCCTCTCCCCTGTTATTAATTAATCCCCTCTCCCATGTCTTAATATTAAATCCCCGCTCCCAATTGTATCTATTATAATCCCCTCTCATTATATAGTTAATCCCTCTCCCATGTATTAGATTAATTCTCCTCTCCCATTTCCCGCATGTACTATATTAATTCCCCTCTCCATGTATTATATTTAATCCCCTCTCCCCGTGTATTATATTAATCCCCTCCCCATGTATTATATTAATCTCCTGCTCCATGTATTATATTAATACCCTCTGCCCATGTATTATAATTAATACCCTCTCCCAGTGTATTTATATTAATCCCCTCTCCCATGTATTATATTAATCTCCTCTCCCATGGGTATTATATAACCCCTCTCCCAGTATTATATTAATCTCCTCTCCCAGTATTATAATCCCCTCTCCCATGTATTATATTATCCCCTCTCCCCTGTATTATATTAATCCCCTCTCCCAGTGTATTTATAGTTAATCCCCTCTCCGCATGTATTATATTAATCCCCATCTCCCATGTATTATATTAATCCCCTCTCCCATGGTATTATATTAATCCCCTCTCCCCTGTTATTATATTAATCCCCTCTCCCATGATTATATTAAGCCCTCATGTATTATTTAATCCCCTCTCCCATGTATTATTATTAATCCCCTCTCCCATGTATTATATTAATCCCCTCTCCAGTTATTAATTTAATCCCCTCTCCCATGTATTATATTAATCCCCTCTCCCATGAATTTATGTATGTATATATTAATCCCCTCTCCCATGTATATATTAATCCTCTCTCCCATTCTTCCATTTATTAGACTCAGCTAAAGTTTGATGGGACGATACATCTGACTGTGTTTACACTGAATGAGTCAATGTTTTTGATGTGTATCTGACCCTTTCTAAATAAAAAAATTGAAAATTCAGGAAAAACTCCTATTCTCCCATGTAGACTCTCCCAGCCACATTGGAGCGCAGTCTGTCTCAGCCGATCTGGTGGCCTTCCAAGGGTTGTATCATCCTCCTCTCACCCCTCAGCGGAGCCCTGTCCAGAGGACAGGACCAGCAGGGCTACCCTTCCTTAGACCCAGGCCTCGGCCAGCTCAGGCCCAGGATGGGATACTCTGGAGGGCATTGCTCAGCACCACACCAGGGGTCCTGGGACACACACTGGAGACCAAACAGCCAGGTTACAGACATACAGGCAGACAGACAGACAGACAGACAGACAGACAGACAGACAGACAGCAGACAGGCAGACAGGCAAGACAGGCAGACAGGCAGGCAGGCAGACAGACAGAAGACAGACAGACAGACAGACAGACAGACAGACAGACAGACAGACAGACAGACAAGCAGACAGCAGGCAGCCAGACAAGACAGGCAGCAGCAGACAGACAGACAGACAGACAGACAGACAGACAGACAGACAGACAGACAGACAGACAGGCAGCCAGGCAGCCAGACAGACAGACAGGACAGGACAGGCAGCCAGGCAGACAGGCAGACAGGCAGACAGGCAGACAGGCAGACAGACAGACAGACAGGACAGACAGGCAGGCAGGCAGGCAGGCAGACAGACAGGCAGCCAGGCAGACAGGCAGGCAGGCACACAGCCCTTTGAGACAAGGAGTGCAGGAAGAAGTTATCTGAATCTGCGGGTTGATTGCCATGTGTCGCGATGTAGGACTCACTGGGTGTGCTGTCATGTATACACAACCAGATGTTCAACTGAAAAATTGTTTCCCCTCTTTGCTGCTCTTAGTAGTCAACGGCGAGTAGACATTACCTTTAATTTCTGCATTAGTTCTTCTTTGCTGTCAAACTCCCTGTTGCCAGGTTTGGATGTACGTAAAAACACTTTCACGCGCTTTCATCATTTCAGTTACAGATTCTGTCCTCTTGTCTTTCCCCAGCTTTACAGATTCTGTCCTCTTGTCCTTCCCCAGCTTTACAGATTGTGTCCTCTTGTTCCTTCCCCAGCTTTACAGATTCTGTCCTCTTGTCCTTTCCCCAGCTTTACAGATTCTGGTCCTCTTGTCTTTCCCCAGCTTGTTACAGATTCTGTCCTCTTGTCCTTCCCCAGCTTTACAGATTCTGTCCTCTTGTCTTCCCCAGCTTTACAGAGTTCTGCTCCTCGTTGTGCTTTCCCAGCTTTACAGATTCTGTCCTTTGTCCTTCCCCAGCTTTACAGATTCTGTTCCTCTTGTACTTCCCCAGCTTTACAGATTCTGTCCTCTTGTCTTTCCCAGCTTTACAGGATTCTGTCCTCTTGTCCTTCCCCAGCTTTACAGATTCTGTCCTCTTGTCTTTCCCCAGCTTACAGATTCTGTCCTCTTGTCCTTCCCCAGCTTTACAGATTCTGTCCTCTTGTCTTCCCCAGCTTTAAGTTCTGTCCTCTTGTCCTTCCCCAGCTTTAACAGATTCTGTCCTCTTGTCCTTCCCCAGCTTTACAGATTCTGTTCCTCGTGTCTTTCCCAGCCTGTTACAGATTCTGTCCTCTTGTCTTTCCCCAGCTTTACAGATTCTGTCTCTTGTTCCTTCCCCAGCTTTACAGATTCTGTCCTCTTGTCTTTCCCCAGCTTCACATGACTGTGAGCAGGAGGCAGGAGGAGATTAATGCTCTGCAGCAACGCAACGTCCACCTCAGAGAACTGGCCACCAGAGCTAAACACCTAGCCTCTGTACTGGATGTAAGTCAGGACACTGGAAAACAACACGCGCACGCACACACACATTCACATAAATAAACAATCAGATGATCACTCAACTACATAAAACTATAGTTGCAATCAAATCTCTCTCTATCTCTCTCTCTGTCTCGCTCTCTCTCTCGCCTGTCTGTCTGTCTCTCTCTCTCTCTCTCTCTCTCTCTCTCTCTCTCTCTCTCTCTCTCTTCTCTCCTCTCTCTCTCTCTCTCTCTCTCTCTCTCTCTCACGAAGGCTGCATGTGGTGAGGGAACCATCATGTTTTCGACAACCCCCAGCATCCCCCTGTGACGAACCCCCTATGTCAATGATCCCATGTAAGAGGCAGCGTCTGGACGACACCTGTGACGACACATCGCCCCCTGGGTGTGTGGAAGACATCCTACGTGATGTCAGCGACCGCTGCAACACCGTCCTGCACCACAGCACCGCTCAACTCCCTCTTCCCCAGGATAGTGACCCAGAGAGAATACTGATGTTCGGGGCGTTCTCTGGACTGCAGACATCCAGGACCACAGGTGGCGCTGTGGTGAGCACGGAGGACGCGGAGGCAGGAGAGAGCAGTAGTGACTCGTCTTTCAGGACTTCAATTAGGGAACACTGTACAATCAGGACTCAGACCTTCCCTCACGGACACGCCTTCACCTCCAGGACGACCCAGGGAGGGTACCGCTTCCGTTGGGTTCCCAGCCAGAGCTAGCCCTTAGCGGTACTGGTATCCCAGCCAGAGCTAGCCCTTAGCGGTACTGGTATCCCAGCCAGAGCTAGCCCTTAGCGGTACTGGTATCCAGCCAGGGCTAGCCCTTAGCGGTACTGGGTTCCCAGCCAGAGCTAGCCCTTAGCGGTACTGGTATCCCAGCCCAGAGCTAGCCTTAGATGTACTGGTATCCCAGCCAGGCTAGCCCTTAGCGGTACTGGTATCCCAGCCAGAGCTAGCCCTTAGCGGTACTGGGTTCCCAGCCAGCAGCTAGCCCTTAGCGGTACTCGGTATCCCAGCCAGAGCTAGCCCTTAGCGGGTACTGGGTTTTCCCAGCCAGAGCTAGCCAGCGACGTATCCAGCCAGGTACTTACGGTATCCCAGCCAGAGCTTAGGCCCTTAGCGGTACTGGTTCGCCAGCCAGAGCTAGCCCTTAGCGGTACTGGTATCCCAGCCAGAGCTAGCCCTTAGCGGTACTGGGTTCCCAGCCAGAGCTGGCCCTTAGCGGTACTGGTATCCCAGCAAGAGCTAGCCCTTAGCATTAGCACTGAGCTAGAGCCATCTTGAACATGTAGTATGTACTGCTGTTATTAGACTGCTAGCTTCGGCTAAATGCTAGCTACACTATATTTATAAATTTATGTGGACACCCCTTCAAATTAGTGGATTCGCCTATTTCAGCCACATCCGTTGCTGACAGGTGTATAAAATTGAGCACATTCATGCAATCTCCATAGACAAACATTGGCAATAGAATGGCCTTACTGAAGAGGCTCCCGAGTGGCGCAGTAGTCTAAGGCACTGCATCTCAGTGCTAGAGGTGTCACTACAGACCCTGGTTCGATTCCAGGCTGTATCATAACCATCTGTGATTGAGAGTCCCATAGGGCGGCACACGATTGGCCCAGCGTCGTCTGGGTTAGGGTTTGGCCGCTGTAGGCCGTCATTGTAAATAAGAATTTGTTCTTAACTGACTTGCCTAGTTAAATAAATAAAAACAGAGCTCAGTGACTTTCAATATGGCACCGTCATAGGATGCCACCTTTCCAACAAGTCAGTTTGTCCAATTTCTGCCCTGCTAGAGCTTCCCCGGTCAGCTGTTATTGTGAAGTGGAAATGTCTAGGCGCAACAACGGCTCACCTGCAAAGTGGTAGGCCATACAAGCTCACAGAACGGGGAGTGCCAAAGAGCCTAGCACGTAATAATCTCGGTTGCAACACTCACTACTGAGTTCCAAACTGCCTCTGGAAGCAACGTCAGCACAATAACTGTTTGTCAGGAGCTTCATGAAATGGGTTTCCATGGCCGAGCCTAAGATCACCATGCACAATGCCAAACGTCGGTTGGAGTGGTGTAAAGCTCACTGCCATTGGAGCAGTCGAAGCGCATTCTCTGGAGTGATGAATCAAGCTTCACCATGTGCCAGTCCGATGGACGAATCTGGGTTTAGCGGATGCCAGGAGAACGCTACCTGCCGCAACGCATAGTGCCAACTGTAAAGTTTGGTGGATGAGGATTAATGGTCTGGGGCTGTTTTTCATGGTTCGGGCCCCTTAGTTCCAGTGAAGGGAAATCTTAACGCTACAGCATACAATTACATTCTAGATGATTCTGTGCTTCCAACTTTGTGGCAACAGTTTGGGAAGCCCTTCCTGATTCAGCATGACAATGACCCTCGTGCACAAAGCGAAGTCCATACAGAAATGGTTTGTCGGTGTGTAAGAACTTGACTGGCCTCATAGAGCCCTGACCTCAACCCCATCGAACACATTTGGGATGAATTGGAACACCGACTGCGAGCCAGGCCTAATCGCCAACATCAGTGCCCCCGACCTCACACAAGTCCCCGAAGCAATGTGTCAACATCTAGTGGAAAGCTCCCAGAAAAATGGAGGCTGTTGTAGCGGCAAATGGGAGGAGCAACTCCATAAGATGTTTTGACGAGCAAGTGTCCACATACTTTGGTCATGTAGTGTATATCTCTGGGTGGCCAACCCTCCCTTTCTGAATAGTAACCTGCCTACATACTGAGAACATTCTAAATTGTAAATAACTTTGTGTGTACAACAAGCCAAAAGCTTTTCGGCAGTGGCAGATATCTTTACTCTTGCTTTGACCAAGGTATGGTTAGTTCATTTTTCTAACTACTAATTTCTTACTACCAGGGTGGCAGGTAGCCTAGTGGTTAGAGCATTGGGCCGGTAACCAGCAGGTAGCCTAGTGTAGTAGCGTTGGGACAGGACCAGCAGGTAGCCTAGTGGTTAGAGCGTTGGGACAGTAACCAGCAGTAGCCTAGTGGTTAGAGCATTGTGGCCAGTAACCAGCAGGTAGCCTATGGTTAGAGCGTTGGGACAGTAACCAGCAGGTAGCCTAGTGGTTAGAGCTTGGGACAGTAACCAGCAGGTAGGCTATGTGAGAGCGTTGGGACAGTAACCAGCAGGTAACCTAGTGTTAGGCGTTGGGCCAGTAACCAGCAGGTAGCCTAGTGGTTAGAGCGTTGGGCCAGTAACCAGCAGGTAGCCTAGTGGTTAGAGCGTTGGCCAGTAACCAGCAGCAGCCTAGTGGTTAGAGCGTTGGGCCAGTAACCAGCAGGTAGCCTAGTGGTTAAGCGTTGGCCAGTAACCAGCAGGTAACCTAGTGTTAGTAAACGTGTGGGCCAAGTAACCAGCAGGTAACCTAGTGGTTAGAACGTTGGGCCAGTAACCAGCAGGTAGCCTAGTGGTTAGAGCGTTGGGCCAGTAACCGAAAGGTCGCTAGTTCAGATCTCCGAGCTGACAAGGTAAAAATCTGTCGTTCTGCCCCTGAACAAGGAAGTTAACCCACTGTTCCTAGGCAGGTCATTGTAAATAAGAATTTGTTCTTAACCCACTGTTCCTAGTTAAATAAAATTTAAAAAATGGTCAATCAACAAACCAAGTAGAATGGGTGTTTATAGGCCTAATGGTGCTGTCTCCTCAGGTATCCTAGCAACTGAATTAAACTGTGTTTTTGTTAATTCTATCTTTGTGTTTACGTTTGCTCGTGCGTGTGTTGAAAATCCTCAGGGCCCAGCCTAATAATCCAGGTGGACAATGGAACACCTCACCCATGCAATCTACACCGATGTTTCAAACTTGTTTCAAAGTCTAAAGATACATGTTGTCATTTTGTTTGTATGTAATAAAGATGATGTTTTGAATTAAATATTGTCATATATACATAATGATTTCTGTATAGATTAAAGGGACACTCTGATTTTGCTTCATCCATTAATGAAATGTACCCATTTTGATTCTTGAAAAATATAACTTATATAAAATTCTCAGTTCATCTATCATACCCCACCGGAACCAAAAATATACGCTTGTTTCACTCCAATGTTTCCAAGGAAAGAAAATGTAAACAAACACTGCATAGCCTTACAACATGGTTAAAACTACAATTTTGATATCATGGATGGTCAGTCCTTGCATCCATACCCGAAACAGGGGTAGGATAGACGTTTTGTTATTGTTTCAACTGCTTATTGCCATTTTAAGGAGGATTTAAGGGATAGCAAGTGTAAATGAATGGAATTAAAGGGATATAAGGAAATGAATGGAATTAAAGGGATATAAGTAAGGGGAAAGAAAGTAACAGTTTATTTTGATGTTAAGGCTTTCCTTTCCATGTTTCAGGAGCAAAACAAACGTGACCCCAGTGACACTTGACCTGTAGGTCCTTCATCTTCATTTACATTTTTTACATTTTAGTCATTTAGCAGACGCTCTTATCCAGAGCGACTTACAGTAGAGTGCATACATTTTTACATACTGAGACAAGGATATCCCTACCGGCCAAACCCTCCCTACCGGCCAAACCCTCCCTAACCCGGACGACGCTATGCCAATTGTGCGTCGCCCCACGGCTCTCCCGGTTGCGGCCGGCTGCGACAGAGCCTGGGCGCGAACCCAGCCCAGCCTGGGCGCGAACCCAGAGACTCTGGTGGCGCAGCTAGCACTGCGATGCAGTGCCCTAGACCACTGCGCCACCTGGGAGACATTTGTTCTGTCTGTCTGTCTGTCTGTCTGTGTTATGGTCCTTTTGTCCTGGTTTCCCTGTGACGTTTTGAGAAGGAGGCAAGGAGAAAAGTGGCAAGAAATAAAGGAATTGAGGTCAAGGGAAGACTTCCATGGGTGTGAGGATGGTTAAGGGAAGGGGGAGGGAGGGTGAGGGAGGATGAGGGAGGTTGAGGGAAGGGGAAGGGAGGGTGAGGGAGGATGAGGTTGTAGGGAGTGTTAAGGGAAGGGTAAGGGAGTGTTTGCAGGGAGGCTGAGGGATTGTGGGTGGGTGAAGGGATGGTGAGGGGAGGTTAAGGGAAGGGGAAGGGAGGGTGAGGGAAGATGAGGTTGAGGGAGGTTACGGGAGGTAAGGGAAGAGGGAGGGTAAGGGTGGGAGGTTGAGGGAGGTTAAGGGAAGGGAAAGGGAGGGTGGACGGGGGGAGGGAGGTTGAGGTTGGAGGGAGGTTGTGGGTGGGTGACGGGAGGGTGAAGGGAGGGTGAGGGAGGTTAAGGGAAGGGAAGGGGAAGGGAGGGTGAGGGATGTTTGAGGGAGGTTGAGGGAAGGGGAGGTGGAGGTGAGGAGGAGGAGGATGAGGTTGAGGGAGGTTAAGGGAACAGGGAAGGGGGGTGGAGGGGAGGGAGGGAGGTGATGTTTGAGGGGAGTAGGGAGGGAAGGGAGGGTGAGGGAGATTGAGGTTGAGGGAGGTTAAGGGAAGGGGAAGGGAGGGTGAGGGGGGAGGTTGATGTTGAGGGAGGTTGTGGGTGGGTAAATGGGAGGGTGAAGGGAAGAGTGAGGGAGGTTAAGGTAAGGTGAAGGGAGGGTGAGGGTGAGGGAGGTTAAGCGTAAGGTGAAGGGAGGGTGAGGGTGAGGGAGGTTAAGTGTAGGTGAAGGGAGGGTGAGGGAGTTAAGGTAGGTGAAGGGAGGGTGAGGGAGGTTAAGGTAAGGTGAAGGAGGGTGAGGGAGGGTTAAGGGAGGGTGAAGGGAGGGTGAGGGAAGGGTAAGGTAAGGTGAAGGGAGGGTGAGGGAGGTTAAGTGTAGTGAAGGGAGGGTGGGGAGGGTAAGGTAAGGTGAACGGAGGTGAGGGAGGGTAAGGTAAGGTGACGGAGGGTGAGGGAGGGTAAGGTAAGGGGAGGGAGGGGTAGGGGGGTAGTACAGGGTAAGGGAGGGTGAGGCTGTCCAGAGGTGAACATCAGACCACACTAGGACACCTGTTCAAACTCCTAATCCCTAAGGTGTGGTTTGCCTAAGGCCTCTGGAAAACAAGACATAACAGGGGCAATGATTTAACAGTACAGGCTGCTGAAGGAAATATTGTTTTAGGAAGAATTTAACAGCCTTGAGGGAAGGAGTGACGGACAAGGAAGGAGATAAGATAATGAGATGAGCCTGAAAACACAATTTGTTTAACTGGATTTATCCCAGTGGTGTTGAAACGAAAAAATCAGCTGCCTGACAGGACCCCCCCCCCCCCCCCCCTCCCCTGCCCAAAAGAATACCAGGTTTTACCAAGACGCACACAGATAATGTTTAATCCCAACTGGATGGGTCTTCAAACGGTTGTACCAGGTGCTTGACGTGGGCTGAGAGAGATACGAGCGCCTACTTGGAGTGAGGATGGCAGGGGAGGCGATAAGAGCGATGACAGACTTAGTCTGGAGGCCTGAACAATCACTGCACTGCATCAGTTCCTCTATCAACCAACACTGCACTGCATAGTCTGTTATCACCATCACTGCACTGCAATAGGTCCCTGTAGTCAACCACTCACTGCACTGCACTAGGTTCCTGTATCAAACCATTTCACTGGCACTGCATAGGTCCTGTATCTAAAACATCTTGCACTGCATAGGTCTGTATCAACAATCACTGCACTGCCTAGGTCCCTGTATCGAATCCATCACTTGACTGCATAGGTTCCTGTATCAACCAATCACTGCCACTGCATAGGCCCTGTATAACCAATTACTGCATCGTGCATAGGCTTGTACTCAAACCAATCACTGACTGCAATAGGTCCTTGTATCAACCAATCACTGCATCTGCATAGCCTGGTATCACCATACTGCACTCATGCCTGTAAGTAACTCTGCACCTGCATGGGCCTGGTATCAATCGCAATCACTGTTGGCGGCTGCCATAGGCCCTGTATCACCAATCACTGCGCCTGCATAGGCCCTTAACAACCATCATACTTGCACTGCATAGGTCCTGGTATCAACATATGCATCTGGCAATAGGCCATGTATCACGAATCACTGACTGCATAGGTCTGTATTCAACAATATGCACATAGCCTGCTACAACCAATCCTGATGAAGGTTTCTGTATCAACAATTCATGCGACCTGGCATAGGTCTGTATCAACAATCACTGCACTGCATTTTTAGTTCTGTTCAACCAATCACTGTCACTGCATAGGTTCCTTGGTATCAGCCCAATCACTGCTACTGCAATGGTCTTGTATCAACTCGCAATCACTGCAACTTGCATTAGGTCCTGTATTCGAACCAATCGACTGCATGCTGCAATAGGTCCTGTATCAAGCTCAATCACTGGCCCTGCACAGGCCTGTATCAACCAATTCAACTGCACTTGGCGCCATAGGCCTTGTATCACCACTCACTGCGAGAAACTGCATAGGTCCCTGTATCAACCAATCATGACTGCATAGGCCCTGTATCAACCCATCACTGCCTGCATATGGTCCTGTATCAACCCAAGTCCTGCAACTGTGATAGGCGTCCCTTATCAGGCCAATTCACTGCAGGACTGGCATAGGTCCTTATCAACCAATCAACTGCAACTGCATAGGTTCCTGTGATCAACCAATGCATGCCACATGCATAGCCCTGTATCACACCACTATGCACCTCTGGCCTAACTAAAAGCACTAGCATAGGTCCTGTATCAACCAAGTCCACTGCATCTGCATAGGTCTGGTATCAACCAACTGAATGCACGCATGGCTCCTGTATCAACCAATCCAACTGCCCTGCATAGCGCCCTGTATAATCCAATCACCTGCACTGCCATAGGCCTTGTATCAACCAATCACTGCACTGCATCTGTTTCAACCGTCACTGCAGAAGCTCGCTGTATCAACCAATACAACTGCACTGCATAGGTCCTGTATCCAACAATCACTGCACTGCAGGCTACTTGTACTCAACCAATCATGCCTGCACTGCATAGGTCCCTTGTATCACCATCAAAACTGCACTGTCGCATAGGTTCCTATTGGATAGATATTTCCAGTTCCTCAATTGCCATTCAAGTTTTTTTTTTTTTGGAGGTATCAAACATTGTCCAATTCTGAAATTCTGACATATATTTGATAATACTTTTTTTTTTAAAGCATCTCACAGCTTGTAACCTTACGATTAACATTCATCTCAGCTACAAGCTGGCCCGATAGGTCTTTAACGTGTGTCTGCTTTCCTAATCATCAGACATTATCACGTGTATCAGTGATAACTTGCGTGCCGGTTGGACACACGCAGGCACCCGCCTCAAGTCCTTTATCGTATTTCATGGTAAGCATTTGTTCAGCAAATCAAACATACTGACGACACATTTACAAACATTTCCCAATATCATATAAACTGTGAGATCTCTGTTTGCTCGTCTGATTCCTCTGCAACTGGGGGGGTGCATTCGCGGATTGTCCACGCTTGAAGTTTTTAACCGCAGTCTTATCACTGCTGGCATCCTAGGAGTTATCAGCCACCACAAACGCAACACCAAAAGGAAACACACACACCCGTTACACACACTGCACACACACACAGGCACAACACCACACACACAACACCACACACACACACACACACACCACACACACACACACACACACACACACACACACACACAACACACACAACACACCAAGCACCCAACAACACACACACAAAACCACACCACAGCACAACGACACAACGCACCCTTATGCATTAAGGTATCAGTTCAGAAACTCCAGAGTTTGGGCCACCTTGTTTGAACTATGTGTCTCATTTGATAGGTATTTCTGAGCTAACCATAAAGCCTTTAAACCCAAAACGTTCATGTTTATATGATTTGACTGACTGTATGTATCAGAGAGCTGACCAGTCGAAGAGAACATGGTATCAGAGCTGAAACAGCACGAACAATAGAGAACATGGTATCATAGAGCTGACCAGACAATAGAGGAACCTGTTCAGAGCTGACCAGACAATAGAGAACATGGTAATCAGAGCTGACCAGACATAGAGAACAGGTATCAGAGCTGACCAGTCAGTAGAGAACATGGTATCAGGCTGACCAGACAATAGAGAACCTATGGTATCAGCAGCTGACCAGACAATAGAGAACATGGTAATCAGAGCTGACCAGTCAATAGAGAACATGGTATCAGAGCTGACCAGACATAGAGAACATGGATCAGAGCTGACCAGCAATAGAGAAATGGTATCAGAGCTGACCAGACAAAGAGAACATGGTATCAGAGCTGACCAGACAATAGAGAACATGGTATCAGAGCTGACCAGACAATAGAGAACATGGTATCAGAGCTGACCAGACAATTAGAGAACATGGTATCAGAGCTGACCAGTCAATAGAGAACATGGTATCAGAGCTGACCAGACACATAGAGAACATGGTATCAGAGCTGTCAGACAATAGAGAACATGGTATGTATCGAGAGCTGGACCAGACAATAGAGAACATGGTATCAGAGTGACCAGACAATAGAGAACATGGTATCAGAGCTGACCAGACAATAGAGAACATGGTATCAGAGCTGACCAGTCAATGAGAACATGGTCATCAGAAGCTGACGAGACCAATAGAGAAATGTATCAGAGCTGACCAGACAATAGAGAAACATGGTATCAGAGCTGACCAGATCAATAGGAACCATGGTATCAGAGCTGACCAGACAATAGAGAACATGGTATCAGAGCTGACCAGTCCAATAGAGAACATGGTATCAGAGCTGACCAGACCAATAGAGAACATGGTATCAGAGCTGACCAGCAACTAGAGAACAGGGTATCGAGCTGACAGACATAGAGAACATGGTATCAGAGCTGACCAGACAATAGAGAACATTGGTTAATCAAGAGCTGACCAGAAATAGAGAACATGGTATCAGAGCTGAACCAGACAATAGAGAAACATAGGTATCAGAGCTGACCAGACATAGAGAACATGGTATAGAGCTGACCAGACATGAGAACATGGTATCAGAGCTGAACAGACATAGAGACATGGTATCAGAGCTGACCAGTCAATAGAGAACATGGTATCAGAGCTGACCAGACAATAGAGAACATGGTGATCAGCAGCTGACGCGCAGTCAATGAGAACATGGTATCAGAGCTGCCAGACAATAGAGAACATAGGTATCAGAGCTGACCAGACAATAGAGAAATGGTATCAGAGCTGACCAGACAATAGAGAACATGGTCTCAGAGCTGACCAGACATAGAGAACATGGTATCAGAGCTGACCAGACAATAGAGAACATGGTATCAGAGCTGACCAGACAATAGAGAACATGGTATCAGAGCTGACCAGACAATAAGAGAACATGGTATCAGAGCTGACCAGACAATAGAGAACATGGTATCAGAGCTGACCAGTCAATAGAGAAATGGTATCAGAGCTGACCAGTACAATAGAGAAACTGGTATCAGAGCTGACCAGACAATAGAGAACATGGTATCAGAGCTTGACCAGTCAATAGAGAACATGGTATCAGAGCTGACCAGTACAATAGGAACATGGGTATCAGGCTGAACCAGTCGAATGGACATGGTATCAGAG
>NW_019942962.1:149200-152830 GCF_002910315.2 Salvelinus sp. IW2-2015
CACACACACACACACACACACACACACACACACACACACACACACACACAATAAGAGCTAGAGTTGGCTCTCTGCTGACTCCAACTAACCAAAGCACAGGACTGACCCTAAAATGACCCTGCCATGGTACTGTTCTGAGAGATATGACAGGGATTTACACTGAGTATAACCAAACATTAGGAACACCTTCCTAATATTGAGTTATAAGCCTCACTTTTTTCCCCTCGGAACAGCCTCAATTCGTCGGGGCACGGACTCTATAAGGTGTTGAAGGCTTTCCATAGGGATTCTGGCCCTTGTTGACTCCAATGCTTCCCACAGATTGGCTGGATGTCCTTTGGGTGGTGGACCAATCTTGATACACACAGGAAACTGTTGAGGGTGACAAACCCAGCAGCGCTGCAGTTCTTGACACAAACTGGTGCACCTGGCACCTACTACCATACCCCGTTCAAAGGCACTTACTCTTATTTTTTTTTGTCTTGCCTATTCACCCTCTGAATGGCACACATACACAATCCATGTCTCAACTGCCTTAAGAATTAAAAATACTTCTTTAACCTGTCTCCTCTCCTTCATCTACACTGATTGAAGTGGAATTAACAACTGACATCAATAAGGGATCATAGCTTTCACCTGGATTCACCTGGTCAGTCTGTCCTGGAAAGAGCAGGTGTTCTTAATGTTTTGTACACTCAGTGTAATATGATATGTACAGAGACAATATTTACGTGATAGTGTATATACAACACCTGGATGTTGGATATGTTCAAATAATGACGTTGTTATAAAATAGAATAGAATAATTGTATTTATATATATTTTTTACTTTCCCATTCCTTGCCTAAAAATATGTTTATTTTCTGGGTATAGACTACAGTTTGTTTCTTTTGCATTTCTTGTTTAAGAAATGACGAATACAAATCCAAACTAAAACATGAAAGTGCCTGTGTATTTCACCCTTTTAATTTTTTCTGACTCCCCTTTCACATGGCTCTGAATAGTTTAATGATAAATAGTTTAATGATTATATGTGTGATTATTTTGGGGGTTTATGGAAAGCAGTCTATCACATTTTCAGGAATAGGCTACGGAAATGTTCGCCGTTTGTATCCTTGATGCCGGTGTAAATCAAACAGGACGCTTGGTGTCAGAAAGAAAGGACTTGCCTTCATCCGTTAAAAAACGGCTTTAGGGTCAGACCCCCTCCCCAAAAACACATATTAACGCCAAAGCGTGACTTGCCTTGAGACATTGTTCTAGCAAACAAATCCGTTTCTCGTTGATAAGCCCTCAGAATAAAGCACGTTTGACACCGCTTGTCGGTGACAAGTTCTACCGTTTACCGCCAAAACTGCGGGAGAGAATGCGGGAAAATAATATCTCCTGACAATACGTTTCCTATGCAACTTAAGACGAGAACACTTTACAAAGTAACCTGCGAGGCAAATAAATGTCAGACTATATTTAGTCTATAGATTTAATCAGTAACTGATGCCGCTGTCGGTGATGAGAAGAAGAAGGATGATGATGATGACAGTGNATTTAATCAGTAACTGATGCCGCTGTCGGTGATGAGAAGAAGAAGGATGATGATGATAATGGTGGCGATGATAAAGATACATGTGAGGATGATGATGATGATGATACAGATAATGATGATTAAATCCCATGTCATCACTGTACAGGACATTATAGGAAAGCATCTGTTGTCTCTCCTGTCATTGATTGCACCTGTTTACAGCCAGGCCGGGCTGATCTCAGGCTGTGAGGGGAAACATATGGAAGTGGCAGGTGGCAGTTTAAAAAATAAATAAAAGAACCACGTCTCTCGCGCTGTTCCCGCCCTTCAGCACTCTGAGCGGGAGCTCCAGTCTGATTGGTTCATGAGGGAGTCATAGAGACCGGCGGGCAAAAGAGGGCTAACAGCCAATTATATTGATATACAAAATATTCACACTTTATTTCTGTGTAATTATTATTATTATTTTTTAAATGTCATGAACGCGGTAGCCTAGTTTAGAGCAGATAATAATGAATAGCTTAGTAATAACGATAATAATAATAATAGCCTAATATGACTAATTGATTCGTCAATATTGTATTGATTCGTATTACCCTCTAAAAAGAAAATAGTTTTAGGGGTTCTTCAAATTGAAACTGTGAGGGAACCCCTTTTCCTGGATCCTCGAAGAACCTTTTGAAGAACCTTTTGGGGTACATTTTTTAATCCCCCCCTTCCCCTTCCCTATTGTAATTATTAATAATAATATGCATAACAATAACAACAATAACACAATATTTTAGTAGTCAGTGTTTATTATGATTTTAGTGGCAAAGCAGAATTTAAAAAAATCCTAACATGAGGTAGACTCCCAGCAGAGCCCCAAATCCAATGGGTTTATCCCCCAACGTGTTGATGTTAACGTGTTGATGTTCTCCGTGTCCGTAGCCAGAATGATTTTGCAGTGCATGGTGATTTAACAGGTTTCCCGCTTTATTCATCAGAGGTGGAGGGAGGGGGAAGTCTGTCAATCACAAAACATAGCGGTGATACAGATGATTAAAACATGCACACGACACTACCCATACCTTGGTTTTGTGGTAAATGTGAATGAGAAAAAAAACTGTTTTAATAATGGTTTACATACCTTGTCCATAATGTAGAGGGCTATGGGATATTCATTGAAGAGGTACGGGAGGAGGATGGTAAATGTGATCTGCATAACATACCAATTGACTTACCTTTGTATGCCTCCTCATCTGTATACCTGCAGACGCAGACACAGACAGACACAGCCACAGACCAAGACACAGACACAGACCCAGACACATACAGACGCAGACACAGACACAGACCCAGACACATACAGACTCAGACACAGACCAAGACACAGACACAGACAGACACAGCAACAGACACAGCCACAAACCAAGACACAGACACAGACAGACACAGCCACAGACAGACACAGCCACAAACCAAGACCCAGACACATACAGACGCAGACACAGACAGACACAGACACAGACAGCCACAGACGCAGCCACAGACAGACACAGACCAAGACGCAGACACACACCACACAAAAGTGAGCAGTTCAGTCATCTGCACCCAATACAGCTATCCTTCAACATATTATTATAGTCTACATATTATTACCTCTTTGTTGACTGATATCCATTGAATTGTGGCCATTTTCTGTTTTTTAGAAAGATTTGCACAAATATGAAAAGATACATAGTGTCATCAGAAAACGATATAAATGTATATCACACAAGGGACAAACCTTAAACCTTAAATTGAGATCTTGACATTTTTCAGTTAAGTGCCTACACCCTGCTCTCCTTTCAAATTAAAAACCAAGTGTTTCATTAGGGCAGTTAGGTTCCTGTAAAGAATCCCCCCCCACCACCAATTAAGGAGGTCCCTCGATGAACCCCACCTACTACCGGGTTATTGGAAGAACATTTTGGGGGCCATTTTCAGTGCCAAGAACCCTAAGGTTCTTCAGAGAACTTTGAGGATCTAAGAAGAACGAACCCTTGTTGAGTGTAATAACAATAACAGGCTATTGTCTATTTTAAGTCTATGTCTTCTATCTCATGGGGGTTACATTGTTTAATGTA
>NW_019942962.1:155287-175810 GCF_002910315.2 Salvelinus sp. IW2-2015
GCCTTCTATAGACTGTTTTATCACTTCCTAGAAAAAAATATTTGGGATCGAAATGTGTGTGTTGTGTGTTGTGTGTGTGTGTGTGTGTGTGTGTGTGTGTGTGGTGTGTGTGTGTGTGTGTGTGTGTGTGTGTGTGTGTGTGTGTTGTGTGTGTGTGTGTGTGTGTGTGTGTGTGTGTGTGTGTGTGTGTGTGAGCGAGCTAGTCTACAATAAAGCATGCTGGAATGTCCAAAAATGAATTAGGGCCCTACAGAATAATTGCAAGACAATTGTTTCGATTGTTTCTAAATAACCACTAATAATGCTGACAGTTTAAAATAAATTACACGCTATTCTCTATAACCGCGCCAGACCTTTAAAACTTTTGCCGCGTTGCCCTCTGTTGACTCTTTAGATTAGATATTGTTTCCCTGTGGCAGTTCATGTCTTGTCTCCAGGGAAACTAGGACGCCTCCAAACAGAAACCCTGCTAGTGACGGGGATCACCTTCCTATCCACCAATGGCGAGCAGACGAAACAGACTTCCCGCTCCGGCATCCGCCCCTGCGCGTATTTAGGGACTACGAAGCACAGACACAAAAAAGGTGCACATTCAGCCACAGTGGATTTGAACGGGTAACAATGAAGGCTACTTACTGTCAGTCAGTAAAGTTCGCAAGAGTTTTAAAACAATTTTTTTTTTTATAGCTAATATGGATGGAAGTTGATTAGAATTCTCGTTTTAAAGTGAAAACCGAGGACACGGTGCTTTGGGTAGGTTTTCGGTCCACCTTCTGTTGTGTAGTGCGTAATTGTGGGTGGACGTCGAGTGGTGAACGCTATTGTAAACTGTTGTTTTTTATATTCTACCGGTCAGGAGAAAATCACGAGGAGACTGGCTGGTGGATTTCAGACGAAGAGGAGACATTGCCCCGTTCCACTACACAAAAGGTAAGGTGGTGATATCAATCATTTTATAAACTTAGGCTAGTAATAATAGACAATATACGTTGATTGTGCCACAATCAATGAAGCAGAACGGAGTAAATAATAGTTAAACCAGTTTGTTAAACATATCAGTGGACAGGAAAGGACAGGAGGTGAGGAAGAGAGGACGAGAACAGAGGTGAGGAGAGAGGAAGAGAACAAGAGGTGAGGAGAGAGGAGAGAGGAAGAGAACAGAGGTGAGGAGAGAGTGAGAGAAGAGAACAGAGGTGAGGAGAGAGAGAGAACCAGAGGTGAGGAGAGAGGAGAGAGGAGAGAACAGAGGTGAGGAGAGAGGAGAGGAGGCAGAGAACAGAAAAGCAGGGAAGAGGGGGAGGAGTAGGATGGTGACAGATGTGGCAGTGTACCGCTGCTGCTGTGCTAATGTGATTGACAGCTGTCAGCTACACTCCTTCACTGCTGTTGGCTCTGAAGCCAGTGCCCCCCCACCCTTAACAGACCAGACAGACACAGAGACAGGACAGACAGACAGGCAGGCAGGCACCTTAAAACAAACTATTTGTACCTATTTGATTTATTACAAAAAAAATATTTGGTTTCTCAGACTAAACACAAAATGCGAGTTTAGATGGTAACACAGATTGAAGTCCTCCTGTGGGAGTGGGCGGGGTCTGGTGGTTAAAGCTGAGAGGGCGCGGTCTGGTGGTAAATCTGAGTGGCGGGGTTGGTGGTAAAGCTGAGTGGGCGGGTCTGCGTGGTAAAGCTAGTGGCGGGGTCTGGTGGTAAAGCTGAGTGGGCGGGTCTTGGTGGTTAAGCTGAGTGGGCGGTGGTCTGGTGGTAAAGCATGAGTGGGCGGGGTCTGGTGCGTAAGCTGAGTTGGCGGCGTCTGTGGTAAAGCTGAGTGGGCGGGTCTGGTTTGTAAAGCTGAGTGGGCGGTCTGGTGGTAAAGCTGAGTGGGCGGGTTCTGGTGGTAAAACGCTGAGTGGGCAGGGTCTGGTGGTAAAGCTGAGTGGGCGGGGTCTGGTGGTAAAGATGAGTGGGCGGGGGTTGGTGGTAAAGATGAGTGGGCGGGGTCTGGTGGTAAAGATGAGGTGGGCGGGGGTCTGGTGGGTAACGCTGAGTGCGGGGGTCTGTGGTAAAGCTGAGTGGGCGGGGTCTGGTGGTAAAGCTGAGTGGGCGGGGCCTGGGTGCGTAAAGCTGAGTGGACAGCAGATGTCAAAGAAGCAAGCTGGCAGAGACAGAAACACAAGTAGCCCTTGAAAGTCAAACACTCTTCCCTTATTACAAGTGCTGGGCTCTGAATCATCAATGAATTGTCGAACGTATGATTTAATTAGTTATGAGATAGTGGTGAAAATGTGCTTGGTTTAGTACACTCTAAAACAGGTTAGAGTTACTTAAAAAGGCTTCCAAAGGGTTCTTTGGCTGTCCCTAAGGATAAACCCCTTTTTGCTTCTGTGGAAAGGGTTCTACCTGGAACCAAAAAGGGCTTTCTTTACCTGGAACCAAAAAGGGTTCTTCAAAGGGAACAGCAAATAACCCTTTAGGTTCTAGATAGCCACCTTTTTTGTGTGTGTATTATATAATTTGTATTTGGTTAGTAAGGCAGTGTAAATGTCAGCTGACTTCTGTGATTTGATAAGGTTGAGAGTTGTTCAACATGTGATTGGTTAGTAAGCAGTGTAATGTAACGTGATTGGTAGTAGGCAGTTGTAACGTTAGCTGACTGTTTCTCATTTTGTCAGCTCACGCTTTACATTGCTCCCTAACCTCTCACCCGAAACTCCGCCTCCACCCGCCAAAGGATTTAACCACCTGGACGGGCATGCTGCATACAGGCTTTTCTTCCAACGCCTGCACTAACGCACCTGATTCTACTAATCTGCTTCTCTTTTGTTGCTCTGATTAGCTGCATAAGGTATGGTAGAGCAGGGCTGGAGTCCTAGTGGCTCTCCAGGAAGAGGGTTGGCCACCCGGCCTTCTCTTCTGTTCTGATTGGGCGGCTGGAGCAGTGTCTTGTTAGCGATTTGTTTGTTTTTACCAGCTTACCTGCTGCTGCCCTCTAGCTGTCCATGTAAACCGCCACTGGTCCGTTGATTTCACCATCTCTAATGGCTCTACAGTACAGCAGAGATCATCAACCAGATTTAGCCACGGGGACGATGTTTTTATGTTGAGCGGATGGTCGGTGGGCCTGAACATAATTACAAATAATTTGTAGACTGCAAATTTGACCACAAGAAGCTCAAACAGATATAATATTTGACTAAAACATAATAATTTCCAAACCTTGCTTACATTTTTATACGATCACGTCTCTCTATTATGCGTGGGAATAATTAAGATTTCCAAATTAAAATCTTTGGCGGCTGATTTTCTGCTGTGTTACAGTCTTTAATGTCAAGCAACCAAATACATCAAATTTATATATATATAAATAATAAAAACATGTTAGCTCATAAAACTTGGGCGTGATGGTGCCTGAATCGATGGTCCGTCTCAGCAGAGGGAGAGAGTGGCAGACTGAGGGTCCGCTTCTCACCATCCTCCGCTCTCCCTTTCCTCCGTTGACGCTGACCAAAAGACTCACCGTCTTCCAGCTGATGGCGAAACTCGAGGTCGCCACCGCATTTATTCCTGCCTCATGCACCAATTCAGATTGGTTACTCCCTATGACCAGAGAAAGTGAACTTTCCTCGATCTATATAAAAGACCTAAGAATATAATAACAAATTCCAAGCCCATCGATACACTGATTTATGGTTTATAAAAGTGTTGAATAAAAAGTGTTGACAATATTAGCTTCATTTTACACCCTGTTTACTTTCAATACTCTCTCTATGTGTGTGTGTGTGTGTGTGTGAGCGAGCTAGTCTACAATAAAGCATGCTGGAATGTCCAAAAATGAATTAGGGCCCTACAGAATAATTGCAAGACAATTGTTCGATTGTTTCTAAATAACCACTAATAATGCTGACAGTTTAAAATAAATTACACGCTATTCTCTATAACCGCGCCAAGACCTTTAAAACTTTTGCCGCGTTGCCCTCTGTTGACTCTTTAGATTAGATATTGTTTCCCTGTGGCAGTTCATGTCTGTCTCCAGGGAAACTAGGACGCCTCCAAACAGGGAAACCCTGCTAGTGACGGGGATCACCTTCCTATCCACCAATGGCGAGCAGACGAAACAGACTTCCCGCTCCGGCATCCGCCCCTGCGCGTATTTAGGGACTACGAAGCACAGACACAAAACAGGTGCACATTCAGCCACAGTGGATTTGAACGGGTAACAAGTGAAGGCTACTACTGTCAGTCAGTAAAGTTCGCAAGAGTTTAAAACAATTTTTTTTTTTTATAGCTAATATGGACTGGAAGTTGATTAGATATTCTCGTTTTAAAGTGAAAACCGAGGACACGGTGCTTTGGGTAGGTTTCGGTCCACCTTCTGTTGTGTAGTGCGTAATTGTGGGGTGGACGTCGAGTGGTGAACGCTATGTAAACTGTTGTTTTTTTATTCTACCGGTCAGGAGAAAATCACGAGGAGACTGCTGGTGGATTTCAGGACGAAGAGGAGACATTGCCCCGTTCCCACTACACAAAAGGTAAGGTGGTGATATCAATCATTTTATAAACTTAGGCTAGTAATAATAGACATATACGTTGATTGTGCCACAATACAATGAAGCAGACACGGAGTAAATAATAGTTAAACCAGTTTGTTAAACATATCAGTGGACAGGAAAGGACAGGAGGTGAGGAGAGAGGAGAGAACAGAGGTGAGGAGAGAGGAGAGAACAGAGGTGAGGAGAGAGGAGAGAGGAGAGAACAGAGGTGAGGAGAGAGGAGAGAGGAGAGAACAGAGGTGAGGAGAGAGGAGAGAACAGAGGTGAGGAGAGAGGAGAGAGGAGAGAACAGAGGTGAGGAGAGAGGAGAGGAGGAGAGAACAGAAAAGCAGGGAAGAGGGGAGGAGAGGATGGTGACAGTGTGGCAGTGTACCGCTGCTAGCTGTGCTAATGTGATTGACAGCTGTCAGCTACACTCCTCACTGCTGTTGTCTGAAGCAGTGCCCCCCCACCCTTAACAGACAGACAGACACAGAGACAGACAGACAGACAGGCAGGCAGGCACCTTAAAACAAACTATTGTACCTATTTGATTTATTACAAAAAAAATATTTGGTTTCTCAGACTAACACAAATGCGAGTTTAGATGGTAACACAGATTGAAGTCCTCCTGTGGGAGTGGGCGGGGTCTGGTGGTAAAGCTGAGTGGGCGGGGTCTGGTGGTAAAGCTGAGTGGGCGGGGTTCTGGTGGTAAAGATGAGTGGGCGGGGTCTGGTGGTAAAGCTGAGTGGGCGGGTCTTGGTGGTAAAGCTGAGTGGGCGGGGTCTGGTGGTAAAGCTGAGTGGGCGGGTCTGGTGTAAAGCTGAGTGGGCGGGGTCTGGTGGTAAAGCTGAAGTGGGCGGGGTCTGGTGGTAAAGATGAGTGGGCGGGGTCTGGTGGTAAAGCTGAGTGGGCGGGGTCTGGTGGTAAAGCTGAGTGGGCGGGGTCTGGTGGTAAAGCTGAGTGGGCGGGGTCTGGTGGTAAAGCTGAGTGGACAGCAGATGTCAAAGAAGCAGCTGGCAGAGACAGAAACACAAGTAGCCCTGAAAGTCAAACACTCTTCCCTTATTACAAGGTGCTGGGCTGAATTCATCAATGAATTGTCAGAACGTATGATGTAATTAGTTATGAGATAGTGGTGAAATGTGCTTGGTTTTAGTACACTCTAAAACAGGTTAGAGTGTACTAAAAAGGCTTCCAAAAGGGTTCTTTGGCTGTCCCTAAAGGATAACCCTTTTTGCTTCTGTGGAAAGGGTTCTACCTGGAACCAAAAAGGGCTTTCTTTACCTGGAACCAAAAAGGGTTCTTCAAAGGGGAACAGCCAAATAACCCTTTTAGGTTCTAGATAGCACCTTTTTTTGTGTGTGTATTATATAATTTGTATTTGGTTAGTAGGCAGTGTAATGTCAGCTGACTTCTGTGATTTGATAAGGTTGAGAGTTGTTCAACATGTGATTGGTTAGTAAGCAGTGTAATGTAACGTGATTGGTTAGTAGGCAGTGTAACGTTAGCTGACTGTTTTCTCATTTGTCAGCTCACGCTACAGTTGCTCCCTAACCTCTCACCCGAAACTCCGCCTCCACCCGCCAAAGGATTTAACCCACCTGGACGGGCATGCTGCATACAGGCTTTTCTTCCAACCCTGCACTAACGCACCTGATTCTACTAATCTGCTTCTCTTTGTTGCTCTGATTAGCTGCATAAGGTATGGTAGAGCAGGGCTGGAGTCCTAGTGGCTCTCCAGGAAGAGGGTTGGCCACCCCGGCCTTCTCTTCTGTTCTGATTGGGCGGCTGGGAGGCAGTGTCTTGTTAGCTGATTGGTTTGTTTTACCAGCTTACCTGCTGCTGCCCTCTAGCTGTCCATGTAAACCGCCACTGGTCCGTTGATTTCACCATCTCTAATGGCTCTACAGTACAGCAGAGATCATCAACCAGATTTAGCCACGGGACGATGTTTTTATGTTGAGCGGATGGTCGGGGGCCTGAACATAATTACAAATAATTTGTAGACTGCAAATTGACCACAAGAAGCTCAAACAGATATAATATTTGACTAAAACATAATAATTTCAAACCTTGCTTACATTTTTATACGATCACGTCTCTCTATTATGCGTGGGAATAATTAAGATTTCCAAAATTAAAATCTCTTGGGTGCTGATTTTCTGCTGTGTTACAGTCTTTAATGTCAAGCAACAAATACACAATTATATATATATAATAATAAAAACATGTTAGCTCATAAAACTTGGGCTGATGGTGCCTGAATCTGATGGTCCGTCTCAGCAGAGGGAGAGAGTGGCAGACTGAGGGTCCGCTTCTCACCATCCCTCCGCTCTCCCTTTCCTCCGTTGACGCTGACCAAAAAGACTCACCGTCTTCCAGCTGATGGCGAAACTCGAGTCGCACCGCATTATTCCTGCCTCATGCACCAATTCAGATTGTTACTCCTATGACCAGAGAAAGTGAAACTTTCCTCGATATATAAAAAGACCTAAGAATATAATAACAAATTCAAGCCCATCGATACACTGATTTATGGTTTATAAAAGTGTTGAATAAAAAGTGTTGACAGATATTAGCTTTCATTTTTACACCTGTTACGTTTACTGCAGATACGATCATCTGAGCCTTCCGTGGCACTTGATTATGATTTCCGAGCCCCACCGGGAAGGCAGAGTTTGTACCTTCGGACATATGAAATGGGAACAGTTTGCGTACCCGGGCCCGCCAGGCAACCGAATCGAGTGCACTTATTGGCCAACAGCGTGAGACAACTGAATAAAAATAGGAATGTAAAAGGCTTTATCGTTGGGTTTTACAGAAATGTTTGGCGATCGACTAGGAATGCCTTGGGAGATCCACCGGTCGATAGCGATCAACTAGGAATGCCTATGGGAGATCCACCGGTCGATAGCGATCGACTAGGAATGCCTTGGGAGATCAACCGGTCGATAGCGATCGACTAGGAATGGCTTGGGAGATCCACCGGTCGATAGCGATCGACTAGGAATGGCTTGGGAGATCCACCGGTCGATAGCGATCGACTAGGAATGCCTATGGGAGATCCACCGGTCGATAGCGATCGACTAGTAATGCCTAGTGGAATGTTCCATTGACTTGGATAGACATCTCTGTATCATCTGTATCATTATGACATCTCTGTATCAATATATATATATATTTTTAAAGGAGACAGGAGGAGAGGAGATAGCCCTGCCTCATCGTGACACGGATTCTGTGTTAGCCTGCTGTTTTGAGTTCAGTAGTTACACATACTTCCATATCACGAATAGGATTTTTTTAAGGTCAACATTGTATCAAACGTGTAAAATACTATTCCTTCTATGACTCAATGAAACAAAGTCCCGTTAATGTTGAATTTCAAGTAATCAGCTTAACAGTTTTTTTCTTTTACATTGAATGATTGTTCTACATTAAACATGTACATACTACCTCAATCAGCCTGACTAACTGGTGTCTGTATGTAGCCTCGCTATTTTATAGCCTCGCTACTGTATATAGCCTCTACTGTAGACAGTTTTTCACTGTCTTTTACTGATGTTTTATTTCTTTACCTACCTATTGTTCACCTAATACCTTTTTTTGCACTATTGGTTAGAGTCTGTAAGTAAGCATTTCACTGTAAGGTCTACTACCCACCTGTTTGTATTCAGCATTTCACTGTAAGGTCTACCTACACCTGTTGTATTCAGCATTTCACTGTAAGGTCTACTACACCTGTTGTATTCAGCATTTCACTGTAAGGTCTACCTACACCTGTTGTATTCAGCATTTCACTGTAAGGTCTACCTACACCTGTTGTATTCAGCATTTCACTGTAAGGTCTACCTACACCTGCTGTATTCAGCATTTCACTGTAAGGTCTACCTACACCTGTTGTATTCAGCATTTCACTGTAAGGTCTACCTACACCTGTTGTATTCAGCATTTCACTGTAAGGTCTACCTACACCTGTTGTATTCAGCATTTCACTGTGAGGTCTACTACACCTGTTGTATTCAGCATTTCACTGTAAGGTCTACCTACACCTGTTGTATTCAGCATTTCACTGTAAGGTCTACCTACAACCTGTTGTATTCAGCATTTCACTGTAAGGTCTACCTACACCTGTTGTATTCAGCATTTCACTGTAAGGTCTACCTACACCTGTTGTATTCAGCATTTCACTGTAAGGTCTACTACACCTGTTGTATTCAGCATTTCACTGTGAGGTCTACTACACCTGTTGTATTCAGCATTTCACTGTGAAGGTCTACTACACCTGTTGTATCAGCATTTCACTGTAAGGTCTACACCTGGTATTGTCAGCATTTCACTGTGAGGTCTACTACACCTGTTGTATTCAGCATTTCACTGTAAGGTCTACTCACCTGTTGTATTCAGCATTTCACTGTAAGGTCTACACCTGTTGTATTCAGCATTTCACTGTAAGGTCTTACTACACCTGTTTGTATTCAGCATTTCACTGTAAGGTCTACCTACACCTGTTGTATTCAGCATTTCACTGTAAGGTCTACCTACACCTGTTGTATTCAGCATTTCACTGTAAGGTCTACCTACACCTGTTGTATTCAGCATTTCACTGTAAGGTCTACCTACACCTGTTGTATTCAGCATTTCACGTGAAGGTCTACCTACACCTGTTGTATTCAGCATTTCACTGTGAGGTCTACATACACCTGTTGTATTCAGCATTTTCACTGTAAGGTCTACTACACCTGTTGTATTCAGCATTTCACTGTGAGGTCTACACCCTGATCAGTGTTAGCATTTCACTGTAAGGTCTACTACACCTGTTGTATTCAGCATTTCACTGTAAGGTCTACCTACACCTGTTTGACAGCATCATTCACTGTAAGGTCTACCTACACCTGTGTATTCAGCATTTCACTGTGAGGTCTCTACACCTGTTGTATTCAGCCATTTCACTGTAAGGTCTACCTACACCTGTTGTATTCAGCATTTACTGTGAGGTCTACTACACCTGTTGTATTCGGCATTTCACTGTGAGGTCTACTACACCTGTTGTATTCAGCATTTCACTGTAAGGTCTACTACACCTGTTGTATTCAGCATTTCACTGTGAGGTCTACCTACACCTGTTGTATTCGGCATTTCACTGTGAGGTCTACACACCTGTTGTATTCGCATTTCATGTAGGTCTACTACACTGTTGTATTCAGCATTTCACTGTGAAGGTCTACTACACCTGTTGTATTCAGCATTTCACTGTGAGGTCTACTACACCTGTTGTAGTCAGCATTTCACTGTAAGGTCTACTACACCTGTTATTCAGCATTTCACTGTGAGGTCTACTAGACCTGTTGTATTCAGCATTTCACTGTAAGGTCTACTACACCTGTTGTATTCAGCATTTCACTGTGAGGTCTACTACACCTGTTGTATTCAGCATTTCACTGTAAGGTCTACTACACCTGTTGTATTCAGCATTTCACTGTGAGGTCTACTACACCTGTTGTATTCAGCATTTCACTGTAAGGTCTACTACACCTGTTTGTATTCAGCATTTCACTGTGAGGTCTACTACACCTGTTGTATTCAGCATTTCACTGTAAGGTCTACTACACCTGTTGTATTCAGCATTTCACTGTGAGGTCTACTACACCTGTTGTATTCAGCATTTCACTGTAAGGTCTACTACACCTGTGTATTCAGCATTTCACTGTGAGGTCTACTACACCTGTTGTATTCAGCATTTCACTGAGGGTCTACTACACCTGTTGTATTCAGCATTTCACTGTAAGGTCTACTACACCTGTTGTATTCAGCATTTCACTGTGAGGTCTACTACACCTGTTGTATTCAGCATTTCACTGTAAGGTCTACCTACACCTGTTGTATTCAGCATTTCACTGTAAGGTCTACTACACTGTTGTATTCAGCATTTCACTGTGAGGTCTACTACACCTGTTGTATTCAGGCATTTCACTGTGAGGTCTACTACACCTGTTGTATTCAGCATTTCACTGTGAGGTCTACCTACACCTGTTGTATTCAGCATTTCACTGTGAGGTCTAATACACCTGTTGTATTCAGCATTTCACTGTGAGGTCTAATACACCTGTTGTATTCAGCATTTCACTGTGAGGGTCTACTACACCTGTTGTATTCAACATTTCACTGTGAGGTCTACACCTGTTGTATTCGGCATTTCACTGTGAGGTCTACTACACCTGTTGTATTCGGCATTTCACTGTGAGTCTACTACACCTGTTGTATTCAGCCTTTCACTGTAAGGTCTACCTACACCTGTTGTATTCAGCATTTACTGTGAGGTTACTACACCTGTTGTATTCGGCATTTCACTGTGAGGTCTACTACACCTGTTGTATTTCAGCATTTCACTGTAAGGTCTACTACACCTGTTGTATTCAGCATTTCACTGTGAGGTCTACCTACACCTGTTGTATTCGGCATTTCACTGTGGAGTCTACTACACCTGTTGTATTCAGCATTTCACTTGTAAGGTCTACTACACCTGTTGTATTCAGCATTTCACTGTGAGGTCTACTACACCTGTTGTATCAGCATTTCACTGTGAGGTCTACTACACCTGTTGTATTCAGCATTTCACTGTAAGGTCTACTACACCTGTTGATTCAGCATTTCACTGTGAGGTCTACTAGACCTGTTGTATTCAGCATTTCACTGTAAGGTCTACTACACCTGTTGTATTCAGCATTTCACTGTGAGGTCTACTACACCTGTTGTATTCAGCATTTCACTGTAAGGTCTACTACACCTGTTGTATTCAGCATTTCACTGTGAGGTCTACTACACCTGTTGTATTCAGCATTTCACTGTAAGGTCTACTACACCTGTTGTATTCAGCATTTCACTGTGAGGTCTACTACACCTGTTGTATTCAGCATTTCACTGTAAGGTCACTACACCTGTTGTATTCAGCATTTCACTGTGAGGTCTACTACACCTGTTGTATTCAGCATTTCACTGTAAGGTCTACTACACCTGTTGTATTCAGCATTTCACTGTGGAGGTCTACTACACCTGTTGTATTCAGCATTTCACTGTGAGGTCTACTACACCTGTTGTATTCAGCATTTCACTGTAAGGTCTTACTACACCTGTTGTATTCAGCATTCACTGTGAGGTCTACTACACCTGTTGTATTCAGCATTTCACTGTAAGGTCTACCTACACCTGTTGTATTCAGCATTTCACTGTTAAGGTCTACTACACCTGTTGTATTCAGCATTTCACTGGTGAGGTCTACTACAACCTGTTGTATTCAGGCATTTCACTGTGAGGTCTACTACCCTGTTGTATTCAGCATTTCACTGTGAGGTCTACCTACACCTGTTGTATTCAGCATTTCACTGTGAGGTCTAATACACCTGTTTGATTCAAGCATTTCACTGGTGAGGTCTAATACACCTGTTGTATTCAGCATTTCACTGTGAGGTCTACCTACACCTGTTGTATTTCAACATTTCACTGTGAGGGTCTACACCTGTTTGTATTCGGCATTTCACTGTGAGGTCTACTACACCTGTTGTATTCGGCATTTCACTGTGAGGTCTACTACACCTGTTGTATTCGGCATTTCACTGTGAGGTCTACTACACCTGTTGTATTCGGCGCACGGTGACAAATAAACTTTGATTTGAAGATGGATAAACATAACAGTCTTTAATCTATCTCAGAGCAAGACAAACTGAACAAGATGGCCATGTCTACATGTAGTTACCAGAGAGTACTGACAAAAAGAGTTGTATGGAACAGAAAACCCATATTACACATCAAAGTGGTTCCTCCAGGCCATGATACTAGAAGTGGTTCGTCCAGGCCATGATACTAGCTTAGTCGTAAACAACATGGCACATGGCCCACACACACACACACCCACATCCTCAGAGAGACATACACACAGAGAGAGACACACACACACACACCCACACCCTCAGAGCGACACACCCTCAGAGACACACCCTCAGAGACACACACAGAGACACACACACAGAGACACACACAGGCTCTTATTCTAGTCTTGTTGCCATCCAGTAAAATACTAAACCCACCTACAGTGCAGTGAGCATGATCTTCTGCAAAGTTTGGCAAAGTGGCCAAATCATTTCCCACGTCACAGGGTAATAAAGTGTGTTGAAATGTTCGTCCGTCGTACAGTACCCCAGGACGTTCAATTGAACTCTTGAACTCAGAGGTGTAGTCACTCCTGTCTTGACAAGTTCCAAGTTCAAACCCGTTAGAGCTCTGCCCTTTTCTTCAGAATGATCTGGCGCACCATGGCTGTGGCCTCCTGACGCACGCTCTCGGCGGGCTCCTCTGCCTTCCAGTACCTCACCACCTGGCCCTCGGGGTTCACCAGGAACTTCCAGAAGTTCCACTTAGGAATCCTTTTTACAGAATCTGTATGATTTGAATGGAAACAAACGTTTTGTCAGGCCCAATGTTCTATGTTGTGTTGTGTGCCAATGTACCACAATAACTACAATTCTTCCCAAAACCTCCTACACTAATTCCTCATACACCCACAGTGTCCATGAAAAACATAATCTTGAATAGAAAAAAATAAAATACAAAATTTTAGTCAGACTAAAGATAAGGCTGTAAAGGCCTATAGGCTAAGCTTTGTTTACTTGTGATAAACTTCACCTTGTTCTTCTTGTCCTTTAGAAAAAGACTAAAATATCTTGATTTACATCTCTGGTTTAATGATAAAGTCTACTGTGTCCTACCTGTTATGAATTTGAAAGCTGGCTCCGCCTCCGATCCCATGACTTTGATCTTACTGAAGATAGGGAAGGTGACACCATGGGTTTTCTTGGCGTTGGCCTCGATGTCCCGGCTGGTCCCCATCTCGGTCTCCCCGAACTGGCCGCAGGGAAAAGCCAGCACGTTGAAATGGGACGTTCCCAGTTCCCGGTGCAGCTCTTGCAGAGAGCGATAGTTATTCTCTGTGTGTTCGCTGTGGCTCGCCACGTTGACAACCAGAGACGCCTGCGCGCAGGAAGAACAGCAGAAAATTGTAAACATTAGGCCTAAATACTAATTACATTTTTTGGGGGGGGGAACGTGCTAAATCGCATAAACCAGTTATCAACATTTTAGAAAAACGAAGTGACTTCAGCAGTACGCCTACACTGAGTTCAGTTAGTTTACTTGCGTAGTTTTGCTGATGTGGACTTACTTTGCCTCGGTATCGCTCCAGAGAAACGCTTTTCCCTTTGGCGTCCTTCACCTCAAAAGAGTAGAAATCTTGCGGCTTCCGCGACTTAGCGATTTTGAGAAAACTATGTAACATTAATAAACATCCCATAACAACAGTCATACTTAGTAGAACCCTGACCATTCGTGATCGAGGGTTCGATGGCTTGGTCGGGTAGCCCCCCAAAACCTCCAGCGCCTCCATCTTGGAGGGGGACAATGAGAGCTTGGGGCGGGGGAAGGAGTTAGTGAACCGCTACTGGGTTGAGTCTGGCTGGCATAGCGAATTGAGGAGGCAACGGGTCTGTTCTGCGTTAGGTATCAAATTTCACTAAAGGAATTTCGTTTTTATGTCGATTTATCAAAACTCTGATTTATTATTTGTCTAGGCCTACATCTCGGGCAAAATCTTTACATCTGTAATGTTTTACTGTAGTCTACTTAAAAAAAAAAAAAGCGTAAGATTTGAACATAGGGATACACTTGATCCTATATCTTAGTTAATAACTCATGTTTTATCAGCCATTATTCTAATGTCAAGTCTATTTTCATCTTCTTTTTTTTTTAGACAAGCACCGAGGCGCTTCATCTCTCAGCATCGTACAAGCGCTTCAAGAGTCGGATGGTGACCAGGCGGCTGAGCGCAGAGCAGCCTTTAGCCAGTAGCCCCATGGTCGCCAGGGGGCGCCATTCTCCCTGCCGGGAGTTCGACACGGTCTGTCAGAGACTGTCTCTGGATTCACCGCCAGGGGGCGCAGCGAGAACAAAACTACAAGAGCAGAACACAGAGACAAGCCTTCAAGGTTTGAATGAATGAAGGAAGGCATGAATGAATGAATGAATGAAGGAATGAAGGAAGGAAGGAAGGAAGGAAGGAAGGAAGGAAGGTAGGAAGGAAGGATTTTTTTCTTATAATATAAGTAGCCTACTATAGGTAAGGTTTAACAGTTAGCTCTACAAGGTCTACTTCTATATTTTCAAACAGCCGCAAATTTACACAATGTTGGTTATGTGAAAAGGGCCTCATCTTATTTCCTGTTATTGTAAGCACCAATGACTGTAAAGATACACAGAGACATATACTGAGCAAAAAATATATAAATGCAACATGTAAAGTGTTCCATGTTTCATGTGAAATGTTCCATAAGCACAAAATGTGTTTAGAACACCTGTCAGTGAGCATTTCTCCTTTACCAAGATAATCCATCCACCTGACAGGTGTGGCATATCAAGAAGCTGATTAAGCAGCATAATCATTACACAGGTGCACCTTGTGCTGAGGAGTATTTCTGTCTGTAACGCCTTTTTGTGGGGAAAAACTCATTCTGATTGGCTGGGCCTGGCTCCCCAATGGGTGGGCCTATGTACTCCCAGGCCCACCCATGGCTGCACCCCTGCCCAGTCATGTGAAATCCATAGATTAGGGCCTAATTTATTTATTTAAATTGACTGATTTCCTTATGAACTCTAACTCAGTAAAATCTTTGAAATTGTTTCAGGTTGTGTTAATACATGATGCAAGCTGACTGTAGAAAAGGCCCATGGAGTTGGTGAAAGAATCCTTTAATTCATGGCCACTTGCTCAGCTGGGCCAGGGGGCGCTTTAATTAGGTCAGGTGGAAAATGTCCGACAGATCTCATCCCCATAAAAGGAGGAAAACGACATCGCCCCCGATCTCGCTGCTTTCTCTTCCTTAACTCCGTCTAATCCAGAAGTTCTGTGCGTCCACGAATGCACGTAAATCTACCGAATCAGTTCAGATGAAAGGTAACTATCTGTTGCGATCGGGAGTGGGCCATAAGTTATTGTTTATAGTTATTACCGCGCGGCTCGGGGGCGCACGCTTCAAACCTATGGTGTAATGTGAATGGTCAATGATCACGGCCCTACGGATCCTCACAGGCCAATTATGCCATCGATTATATGGTTAATATGTAATGAAATTACATGTACACATGAAGACACTTGAAAGGGTGAAATATGAAACGTTATCGTTTGCTGAACTGCTCGATTCTGATATCAAACTAATGGGGATTATAGATTGAATAACCCGATCACTGTTTGTTTTATTCCTCTCATGATTTATGATAAATAGTTACGAGCCTAAATGACTCAAGGATGATTCCTATTGACTTCTTAATGAACTGGATTGTTGAATTCCCATAATTATGTTAATAATGAATGATTGTTATGATTTGATCTTTGTGATTATGAATTTGATTGGATACGTGTTATTCTGTTTCCTTTGTTATGCAGCGCAAACTACCCAGTAAATATACCACGTTATGGTTAAAGGAATTCCTCAGTCTCATCCATTCCTCTGTCATCTGATCCGTGACCACCTGTTCCCCTTCACTGTCAGTCATCCTACCTGTCCAGCTACCCACACAGATTCCACTAACCTTCCACTGACGGTGTGAACTTTCTCTTTCAGACGCAGTGACGGAGGCTGGAGTGTCAGACCTATCACAGCGTGTCGTCAGACCTGTCACAGCAGCGACCACTTACAAGAGGAATGTACGCTCAAGGGGTACTAAGACGACAATCATATCGCCATCGATAAAAGACAGGGTGGGAGCTATGTGGCAAGAGGAGGGAACCAGTCTTCATCGGACTGGCAAAGGCTTTCGAACTCTGTCAGTCACCATATTTTATCGGGCAGCTCAGTAGCCTCGGTTTTTTCTAATGACTGCCTTGCCTGGTTCAGGCACACTACCTTATATTGCAGACAGCAGTTCAGTGTGTCAAATCGAGAGGCTGTTGTCCGGGTCCTCCTGGCAGTTCTCTATGGGGGTACCAGCAGGGTTAATTCTCGGGCGACTCTTTTCTTCTCTGTCATAATCAATGATGTTGCCTCTTGCCTGCGGGCGATTCCCTGATCCACATCTACGCAGACGACACCAATTCTATACTACTTCGGCCCTTACTTGGACATGCTGTGCTATCCTAACCTCCAAACAGCTCAATGCCAATACAACACTCCTTCCGTGCCTCCAACTGCTCTTAAAACGCAGTAAAACCAAATGCATGCTTTTCAACCGTTCGCTGCGCTGCCACCGCACGCTCGACTAGCATCACACCCTGGACGGTTTTCCGACCTAAGAATATGTGGAGACATCTAATAAGTAACCTAGGTGTCTGGCTGACTGGCAAAGCTCTCCTTACCAGCTCATATCAAACATCTCCAATCCAAAATCAAATCAAGAAATCGGCTTTCTATTCCGGCAACAAAATGCCTCCTTCACTCACGCGCGCAAACTTACCCTAGTAAAACTGACTATCCTGCCCGATCCTCGACTTCGCGATGTCATCTACAAGCAATAGCTTCCAACAACTCTACTCAGCAAACTGGATGCAGTTTATCACAGTTGCCCATTCGTTTTGTTACTAAAAGCACCTTACTACGACCCACCATGCCGACCTGTATGCCTAGTCGGCTTGCGCCCTCGCTACATGTTCGTCGTCAGACCCACTGGCTCCAGGTCATCTACAAGGCATGCTAGGTAAAGTGCCGCCTTATCTCAGTTCACTGGTCACGAATGGCTACACCACCCCCGCAGCACCGCCTCACGCAGGTGTATCTCACTGATCATTCCCTAAAGCTAACACCTCATTTGGACGCCTTTCGCTTCCAGTTCTCTGCTGCCTGCGACTGGAACGAATGTGAGCAAATCTCTGAAGTTGGAGAACTTTTAATCTCCCTCAACAACTTTTAAAAATCTGCTATCCGAGCAGCTACCGATCGTTGCAGCTGTTCACATAGTCCTCCCTCCCCCGCTCCCCCCCCCCTACCCCCCCACCCCCCGCCCCCCGCCCCCCCACCACTCCCTCGCCCCGTCCACCCTTTCCCCGCCCCCCGCCCCCCCCGCCCCCACCCCCCCCATCACCTCCCCTGTACTCCCACCATTACGTCACCCCGCCATACTGCTTTTATTTATTTACTTTTCTGGCCTCTTTTGCACACCAGTATTCTTCTTCTTGGCACATGTCATCTGATATTTATCACTCCAGTGTTAATCTGCTAAAATTGTAATTAATTCCCGATTTATTGCCCTACCTCATGCCTTTGCAGACATTGGTATATATAGATTCTCTTTTTTTCTACCATGTTGATTGACTTGTTTTATCTGTTTTACTCCATGTGTAACTCTGTTTGTCTGTCCCAACTGCTATGCTTTATCTTGCCAGGTCGCAGTTTGCAAATGAGAACTTTGTTCTCACTACCCTACCTGGTTAACACTAAAGTGAAAAAAAAAAAAAAAAAAAAAAAAAAAACCTAACCTAACCCCTAAACCCTAACCCCTAACCCCAACTCCTAACTCCTAACCCTAACTCCACACCCTAACCCCACCCTAACCCCAACCCTAACCCCAACTAACCCTAACCCACTCCTTACCCCCACTCCTAACCACCCAACTGCCTCTAACCCCCAACATCCTAACCCCCAACTCCTAACCCCAACTCCTAACCCCAACTCCTAACCCCACCAACCCTACCCAAACTCCTAAACCCCAACTCCTAACCCCCTAACCCCATACCCCTCAACCGCCAACTCCTAACCCCTAACCCAACTCCTAACCCCCAACTCTAACCCGCAACTCCTACACCCCCCAACTCCTAACCCCAACTCTAACCCCAACTCCTAACCCAACTCCTAACCCCTAAACCCCAAACTCCTAACCCAACACTAAACCCCCAACTCCTAACCCCAACTCTAACCCAACTCCTAACCCCAACTCTAACCCCCAACTCCAACCCTAATCCTAACCCCTACCCAACTCCTAACTCCCTAACCCAAACCCCTAAACCCAACCCCTAACCCCAACCCTAACCCCGAAACCCTAACCGCAACTCCTAACCCCAACTCCTAACCCCAACTCTAACCCCAACTCCTAACCCCAACTCCTAACCCCAACCCAACTCCGCACTCCTAACCCCAAACTCCTAAACCCCTCACGTCCTAACCCTCACTCCTAACCACTCACTCCGTAACCTTAACCCCGCAACTCCTAACCCTCCAACTCTCAACCCAACTCCTAACCCCAACACCTAACCCAACCCCTAACCCCTAACTCCTAACCCAACTCCTAAACCCACCCCTAACCCTCACTCCTAACCCCAACTCCTAACCCGTAACTCCTAACCCTAACTCCTAACCCCTAACTCCTAACCCCCACTCCTACCCCAACTCCTAAAACCCCAACCCCTAACCCCAACCCTAACCGCCACCCCCAACCCCAACTCCCCAACCTCCCACCCTCCTAACCCCAACTCCTAACCCCAACTCCTAACCCA
This sequence comes from Salvelinus sp. IW2-2015, assembly GCF_002910315.2. Lineage (NCBI taxonomy): Eukaryota > Metazoa > Chordata > Actinopteri > Salmoniformes > Salmonidae > Salvelinus > Salvelinus sp. IW2-2015. The sequence continues at coordinate 174,341 of NW_019942962.1, forward strand.
ACTCCTAACCCTTCACTCCTAACCCCTGCACTCTAACTCCTACACCCCAACTCCTAACCCCAACTCCTAACCCCAACCCCTAACCCCTAACTCCTAACCCCTAACTCCTAACCCCAAACTCCTAAACCTCAACTCCAACCCAAAACCCTACCCTAAAACCCCTACACCCCAACTCCCAACCAACTCCAACCTAACCCAACCCTAACCCAACTCTTAACCCCAACTCCCACCCCCCAACTCCAACCCTACCCCAACCCCTAAACCCCAACTCCTGAACCAATCCTAACCCCAACGTCCTAACCCTAACCCCAATCCAACTCCAACGCCCAACTCCTAACCCCAAACCTAACCCCAACCCCTAACCCCACCCCTAACCCCAACCTCCTAACCCCAACTCCTAACCCCAACTCCAACCCCTAACCCCACAACTCCCAACTCCTACCCCTAACCCCTAACCCCAACCCCTAACCCAACCCCGAACCCCACAAACCCCTACCCTAACCCCACTCTAACCCACACCCTAACCCAACCCCTAACCCCAGACCCTAACCCACCCCTAACCCCAAACCCCTACCAACACTAACCCCAACCCCCAACCCACCACTACCCAACCCCCCCCAACGCCACTCCTAACCCCAACCCCTAACCCCTAACCCCACCCCTAACCCCTAACTCCTAACCCCAACTCCTAACCCCTCACTCCTCTAACCCAACTTCCCTAACCCCATCACGTTCATAACCCCAACTTAACCCAACTTCCTAACCCCAACTCCTAACCCCAACCCAACCCTCCTAACCCCAACTCTAACCCCAAATCCTACCCCTAAACCCCAACCCAACCCACCCTAAACCCCAACCCACTACCCAACTCCTAACCCCAACTCCTAACCCAACTCCTAACCCCCATCCTAACCCAATCCTAACCCCAACTCCTAACCCCAACTCCTAACCCCCCACCACCCAACCTAACCCTCAACTCCTAACCCCAACTGCTACCCAACCCAACCCCAACTCCTACCAACTCCTAACCCACAACTCCTAACCCCAACCCTAACCCCAACTCCTAACCCCAACTCCTAACCCCAACTCCCATAACCCAACCTAACCCCAACCCCTAACCCCACTCCTAACCCCAACCCTAACCCCAACTCCTAACCCAACCCCTACCCAACTCCTAACCCAACTCCCTAACCCCATAACCCCAACCCTAACCCCAACCCCATAACCCACCTAACCACCCCTAACCCCAACCCTAACCCAACCCCTAACCCCAACCCCTAACCCCAACCCCTAACCCCAACCCCTAACCCCAACCCTAACCCCAATCCTAACCCTAACCCCAACCCCTAACCCAATCCTAACCCCAACCCCAACCCTAACCCCTCCTAACCCCACTCCTAACCCCAACCCCTACCAACCTAACCCCAACCCCTAAACCCTAACCCTAACCCTCAACCCCTAACGCCCACC
>NW_019942962.1:175835-184737 GCF_002910315.2 Salvelinus sp. IW2-2015
GCCTAAACAGGTTAATACCACACATCAGCTTATCACACACACACACACACACCACACACAACACACACACACCACACGCACCCACACACACACACACACACACACACACACAACACACACACACACACACACACACAACCACACGTTTTGTTCTTCTATTGTTGTGGGGACCTTCATTTGATTTCCATTCAAAAAATAAATCCTAACTTCCTAACCGCCACTCCTAACCCTCGAACTCCTAACCCCAACTCCTAACTCCTAACCCCAACTCCTAACCCCAACCCCAACCCCTAACCCCAACTCCTAACCCCAACTCCTAACCCCAACCCCTAACCAACCCTAACCCCAACCCTAACCCAACCCTAACCAACCCTTACCCAACCCCTAACCCACCCCTACCACCCTAACCCTAACCCCTAACCCAACTCCTAACCCCAACTCCTAACCCCACCCCTAACCCCAACCCTAACCCCAACCACTAACCCCAACCCCTAACCCAAACCCCTAACCCAACCCCTACCCTAACCCAACCCTAACCAACCCCTAACCCCAACCCTAACCCCACCTAACCCTAACCCCAACCCCTAACCCACCCTAACCCACCCTACCCACCCCAACCCCTAACCCTAACCCCACCCTAACCCCCTCCTACCCAACTCCTAACCCCAACCCCTAACTCCCAATCTAACCCCAACCCTAACCCAACCCCTAACCCCAACTCCTAACCCCCACTCCTAACCCAACCCCTAACACCCAACTCTAACCCCAACCCCTAACCCAACCCTAACCCCCAACTCCTACCCCAACTCCTAACCCCAACCCTTAACCCAACTCCTTAACCCCCAACTCCTAACCCAATCCCTAACCCCAACTCCTAACCACCACTCTAACCCCAAGCTCCTAACCCCAACTCCTAACCCTAACCCCAACTCTAACCCAACCCTAACCCCACACTCCTAACCCCCCCACCAACCCAACCTAGCCCCAATCTGAACCCCAACTCCTAACCCAAACTCCTAACCCCATCCACCCAACCCCAACTCCCAACCCCACTCTAACTCCTAACCGCCTAACCACACTCTAACCTCCACTTCCTACCCCAACCCCACAACCGCCACTCTAACCGCCAACCCCTAACCCAGGTATAATCCAACCCAACCCAACTTCCTAACCCAACTCCTAACCCCAACTCCTAAGCCCCAACTGCCTAACCCCAACCCCAAACCACTAACCCAACCCTAACCCCAACCCTAACCCAACCCTAACCCCCAACCCCAACCCAACCCCTAACCCCAACCCTAACCCCTAACCCCTAACCCCAACTCTAAACCCTCAACCCCAACCCTAACCCATGGTAATCCAAGATGGCGTGCAGTCGGATGTGTCTTTGTCCTGTCTTGTCCCCGTTAAATAGTATTCGTATTTTCGTATACATTTCGTATTTTTTAATTTCACTTTCCATCTAGGAACTGAATATACATTCCTACATTCCGCCTCACCCAATGTGGTACGGACCTGCTATTTGTTTTTATATACTTTAGAACCGTAACCCAATCAGAAGCTAGCCAGATAACTAGCTACTAGCTAGTAGTCGTTAGCCGCCTGCTGCGGTCTTCGCCTTAACTCGGACACAGCCAGCTTCAATACCGGCCAATACCTGCCAGTCTCAACAGCGCGATATCAACCCAGAGCATATAGGACTGCTTTTTCTCTAACCACATCACCGGATCCTGACGCAAGCTCTGGCCAATTAACCGGTATCATCACAGCTAGGCTGCAACCGAGTGGCTACTACTGGCTAACACCTCTGTCCCGAAGCAAGCACCAGTTAGCCTTGAGCTAGCCTCGAGCTAGGCCCATTGCGGCTGCTGAAGAGCTAGCGCACTGGCCACTGTCACGAAGCTAGCACCAGTTAGCAACACAATTCTACAATTCACACCTCTCTTTCGCCATCGGCATCTGGCTTGGATTCTCTGTCGACAACAACCACGAGTCTTGAGGAACCCCCTCCGTCTGAGCAGACCACCCCCCGGGCTACTACTTTCAACGCCGCGTGCTAGCTTTGTGGAGGCCTCCTCTGCTCCATCTACGGCTGCCCCCTGGACACTATGATCACTTGGCTTACATAGCTGATGATGCTTGACTGTCCATTAATTCACGGTACTCCATTCTGTTTAATTTGTGTCTTATCTGTCGGCTCTGTGCTTTAACTCAGGATCTGTGTGTAGTTAATCCGACCACTCTGCTGCCTAGTCATCGCCATTTTAACCTGTTTGTTGCTGTGTGTTAGACTAGCACCCTGTTATTGCTGCTTGTTATTCTTACGTGTTGTTTTAGTAGCTCTCCCAATCAAAGACTGCAACTCACTTTATGCCTTATTTGGTTGTCTTCTCAAATTCAATATATGCCTGTGCAATACTGTTGTTCAGGGCTAGTTTGCCATTGTCATTGTTTTTGGGTTTCAATGGACCTGTAGTTCCACTCTCCGTACTCTGTATGCCTTTGCCAACCCCTCTCTTTGAGTGCCAGCATGCGGTGAAGTGCGGCGCTTCCGTGGACGTGCTCAGTTATGTATCCGAGTAGTACATGTAATAGGTAGAAGCGATGCAGATGGACCTCTCTTTATCAGTCGAGCCGAGTCTGGTGCTTGCCTCCCGCTGTACTGTAGGCCCCTTCCATACCCTGTTGGCAACATTGATGGCCATGAGAATCTTTCTACCAACGACCCATAATCTGCTCCTTTTTATTCTTTGTCCCACGCTCTAGGCGACCAGTTTTGATAGCCTTAGCCGCACGCTCTCCTAGCTATCGCTTGTTCCTGGTGATGTGGGAGGTAACCAGGCCCTGCAATTCCCCAGTCACCCCTCAATTTGTTGACTTCTGGCGATCGAATAGCCTTGGTCCTCAATGCGATGTCAACTATCAGAAGCCTTCGCTCAGTTTGCGGTTACTCACGTTTACCACGAGACTGCTGCAATCCTGATGGTTTGCCGTGTCAATCGTGGCTATGGAAGGACAAAATTCATGAGATTTAACCGAACTATAACTTTTCCGTCAGAAGAACTGGCCAAGGGGGAGGAGTTGCACATCTACTTGCAGAGATGCCTGCAATGTTCTGTCATACTTTTCCAGGTCTATGCCCAATACAGTTCGAATTCCTAATTTTAAAATTAAATCTCCTCCAGAATAAGTCTCTCACGATTGCCGGGCGGCTGCTCCGACTCCTTCAGCTCGCTCAGCTGTGCCTGGAACCATATGTGCATTGATCGCTCCCATCAAGCTTCAGAGTTGTGTTCTGTTGGGGTGACCTAAACTGGGTTATTGCTTAACACCCGGCCGTCTACAATCCAAGCTTGTGCCCATCAATTCACAAATCATCAAGGAACCCACCAGGTACAACCTAATCCGACACATGGGAACCGCTAATAGACCATTATCCTGACAAACCTGCCTCAAAATACACTCGCTGTCTTCAATAAGATTCAGCGATCACTGCCGTCCATTGCCTGTATCCGCCACGGGTCCGCGTCAATACGACCACCTTACTGTCAACGCTCCCTAAACAGTACTTCGCGCGCAGGCCTTTCTAATCGACCGGGGGGGGGGGTGGGGGGGGCCCGGTAACCCTGGAAGGATATTGACACTCATCCCGTCATTGGGATGCCTGGTCATTCTTGAAATGTTAACTTCCTAATATAGATAACGTATTAACGCATGCTCGTTCAAAAATGCGAACCAAGAAAGATATAGCCCTGGTTCCAAAGCTCAAGTGCATTGACTGATGTTCGACCCCAGACAAAACCAATCGCTGTGGGAACTGCATACCAAGTAGCCACCCGCTGATAGCGAATGCTTGTTCTGTTTTGTTTTTTTTTTGTAGGAAGTGACCAATCACGCAGTAGTCAGGAAAGTGCAAAGGCCGTTTTTAAGCAGAATTTCGCATCTGTAGCTCTAACTCAAAAAGTTCTGGATACTGTAAAGTCCTGGAGAACAAGCACTGTCCTCCACAGCTGCCCACTGACTGAGGCTTAGTAACGAGGTCACCAGCACGTACATCCGTGAATAACTGAAGACTTAACAAGATTTTCTCAATGGCTGGCCATGCCTTCTCCTGGCGCTCAACATTGGGCCAACAGCCCGCCCCCCCGCTGCTATATCGCGCAAAGCCTCCCCAGATTCTCTTTACCAATCCAGAGCAGATGTTCTGAAAGAGCTGGTAAAACCTGGACCATACAAATCAGCTGGGCTTGACCAAATCTGGACCTATTTCTGAAACTGGGCCGCGCCATTGTCGCACCCCTATTGCTAGCCTGTTCACCTCGTCCTTCGTAACTATCTGAGATCACCAAGGATTGGAAAGCTGCGCGGTCATACCCCTCTTAAAGGGGGAGACACCCTGGAACCAACTGATTACCGACTAATATCCTCTGCTCCCATCTCTAAGGTCTTCCGAAGCCAATAACAAACAGATCATGACTCTCGATCCACCGTATCCTTCCTCGTTGTGCAATCCGGGTTTCCCGAGCCGGTCACTAGGGGTCAGCTCAGCACGCTCAAGGTACTAAACGACATAATACCGCCATCGATAAAAGACATTACTGTGGCAGCCGTCTTCATCGACCTGGCAAGGCTTTCGACTCTGTCATCACCATATTCTTATCGGCAGCTCAGTAGCCTCGGTTTTTCTAATGACTGCCTTGCCTGGTTCACCAACTACTTTGCAGACAGAGTTTCATGTGGTCAAATATCGGAGGCATGTTGTCCGGTCCTCTGGCAGTTCTCTATGGGGGTACCAGCAGGGTTTCAATTCTCGGGCCGACTCTTTTTCTCTTGTAATACATCAATGATGTTGCTCTGCTGCGGGCGATTCGCCTGATCCACATCTACGCAGACGACACCATTCCCTATATACTTTCGGCCCTTCTTGGACAGCTGTGCTATCTAACCTCCAAACAGCTTCAATGCCAATCACAACATCCTGTCCGTGCCTCCAACTGCTCTTAAAACGCAGTAAAAAGCCAAAATGCATGCTTTTCAACCGTTCGCTGCCTGCACACCCGCACGCCTCGACCTAGCATCACCACCCTGGACGGTTTCCGACCTAAGACATATGTGGAGCATCTAATAAGTAACCTAGGTGTCTGGCTAGACTGCAAGCTCTCCTTACCAGCTCATATCAAACATCTCCCAATCCAAAATCAAATCAAAGAATCGGCTTTCTATTCCGGCAACAAAGCCTCCTTCACTCACGCGCAAACTTACCCTAGTAAAAACTGACTAATCCTGCCGATCCCTCGACTTCGGCGATGTCATCTGACAGAATAGCTTCCAACAACTCTACTCAGCAAACTGGATGCAGTTTATCACAGTGCCCATTCGTTTTGTTACTAAAGCACCTTCTACCGACCCACCATGCCGACCTGTATGCCCTAGTCGGCTGCCCTCGCTACATGTTCGTCGTCAGACCCACTGGCTCCAGGTCATCCTACAAGGCTATGCTAGGTAAAGTGCCCGGCCTTATCTCAGTTCACTGGTCACGAATGGCTAACCACCGCCCGCAGCCACCGCCTCACGGCAGGTGTATCTCAACTGATCATCCCTAAAAGCCCTAAACCTCATTTGGACGCCTTTCCTTCCAGTTCTCTGCTGCCTGCGACTGGAACGAATGGCAAGAATCTCTGGAAGTTGGAGACTTTTATCTCCCTCAACAACTTTTAAAAATCGTGCTATCCGAGCAAGCTCAACCGATCGTTGCAGCTGTTACATCATCCCTCCCCCGTCCCCCCTCCCCCCCCACCCCCCCCCCTCCGCCCTCCCCCCCCGCCCAATCCCCCTGCCCCCCCCCCTCCCACCCTCCCCCTCCTCCCGCCTCCGCCCCCCCCCCCCCCACCCCCCCCCACCCCTCACCCCCCCCCGTAAACTACCCAATTTACCCTACCGTCACCCCGCCATACTGGCTTTTATTTATTTACTTTTCTGGCTCTTTTGCAGCACCAGTATCTCTCTTCTTGGCACATGCATCATCTGATATTTATCACTCCAGTGTTAATCCTGCTAAAATTGTAATTAATTCCGATTTATTGCCTACCTCATGCCTTTTGCACGACATTGGTTATAATAGATTCTCTTTTTTTCTACCATGTTATTGACTTGTTTTATCTGTTTACTCCATGTGTAACTCTGTTTGTCTGTCCACACTGGCTATGCTTTATCTTGCCAGGTCGCAGTGCAAATGAGAACTTTGTTCTCACTACCCTACTCTGGTTCACAATAAAGGTGGAAAAAAAAAAAAAAAAAAAAAAAAAAAACCTAACCCTAACCCCTAAACCCTATACTCCCTAATCCCAACTCCTAACTCCTAACCCTAACCCACCCCTAACCCAACCCTAACCCAACCCTTAACCCAACTCTAACCCCTACCCACCACTCCTAACCCCCACTGCCCTAACCACCCAACTCCTCACCCCCAACTCCTAAACCCCAACTCACATCCAACCCCAACCAACCCTCACCAATTAAACCCCAACTCCTAACCCACCCTAACCCAATCCTAACCCCAACTCCTAACCCCTAACCCCTTAACCCCCCAACCTACCCTCAACTCGCTACACCACCCACTCCTAACCCTAACCCAACTCCTAACCCCCAACTCCTAACCCCAACTCCTACATCCTAACCCCAACTCCTAACCCCAACTCAACCCCAACTCCTAACCCAACTCCTAACCCCTAACGCCCAACTCCTAACCCTAACCCAACCCCTAACCCCAACCCTAACCATAACCCAAATAACCCCAACTCCTAACCCCAATCTCCTAACCCCAACTCCTAACCCCCAACTCCAACCTACCCCTAATCCTCCTAACCCCCCTACCCAACTCCTAACTTCCCTAACCCAAACCCCTAAACCCAACCCCTAACCCCAACCCCTAACTCCTACCCCGAAACCCTAACCCAACTCCTAACCCCAACTCCTACCCCAACTCCTAACCCCAACTCCTAACCCCAACTCCTAACCCCAACCCTAACTCCGCAACCCTAACCCCAAACTCCTAACCCCAACTCCTAACCCCTCACCTCCTAACCCTCACTCCTAACCCCCCAACTCCTAACCCCAACTCACAACCCCAACTCCTAACCCCAACCCTAACCCAACCCCTAACCCCTAACTCCTAACCCAAACTCCTAAACCCAACCCCTAACCCTCACTCCTATAACCCCTAACCCAACCCCAACTCACTCCACTAACCCCCTAACCCCAACCTAACCCCATAAACTCCACCTACCCCACCCCGCACTCGAACCATCTACGCCAGTCCTAACCTACCCATCAACCCTCCCTAACTCCCTAACCCCAACACCTAACCCCAACCCCTAACCCCCCCCAACCCCCAACCTCCTAACCCAACTCCTAAACCCCAACTCCTAACAACTCCTAACCCCTCAACTCCCAACTCCTGGCACCCCTAACTCCTAACCCCAACTCCTAACCCCAACTCCCTAACCCCACCCTAACCCCTAACTCCTAACCCCATTAACCCAACCCCCAACCCTAACCCAACTCCTAACACGCCCAACAACCCTAACCCTAACCAACCCAACTCCAACCCCTCCCAACGCCCCCAACCCGCAACTCCCAACCCTAACCCCAACCCTAACCCAACTCCTAACCCAATCCACCTCACCCCCGCCATCTCCTACCCACCCTAACCCCAACCCCTAACCCCAACTCTAACCAACCCCAACTCCCACACCTTACCTAACTCCATCAACTCCCACCTACTCTAACCCCAACCCCTAACCCACCCCCTAACGCCCTAACCCCCAACCCCTAACCCCTAACTCCTAACCCCAACTCCTAACCCCAACTCCTAACCCCTAACTCCTAACTCCTAAACCTAACTGTAACTTAAAATAGTCCATATGGGGATATGGGAAATGTACTGAGGAAGGAGAATGTTCCTTGTTTGTACTGTAAATAATGATGTTGTTGTTGTAGGACTGGGTGTGTTCTGCTTCTGGAGAACGGGACAGATGCTCAGAGAAGGCAGGTACAGTATGACTGCTATATTTAGACTTCTATTTACTACTGCTGTATCAGCAGTACACGAGAGGCTGGTGAGGGGAGGAACAGGCTCATAGTAATGTCTGGAATGGAGTGAATGAAATTCGATACCATTCCATGAATTCCTTACCAGCCATTATTATGAGCCTGTCCTCCCCAGTTAAGGTGCTACCAGCCTCCTGTGCTACAGTATAATTTCACTGTGTGTTTTAGACCTGACTGTGTGTGTGTCTCTGTGTGTGTGTGTGTGTGTGTGTGTGTCTCTGCCCTGCAGCCGTTCTCTGTCCTGTATATGGCCCCCTCTGCTCCAGACCAGTCTCCAGACCAGTCTCCAGACCAGTCTCCAGACCAGTCTCCAGACCAGTCTCCAGACCAGTCTCCAGACCAGTCTCCAGACCAGTCTCAACCACAGCTGACTCTGGCACTGCCCTCTCTGCAGGATGACTACTGTGAGTGCATGGCTCTCACTCTCTCACTCACACAGAGAGTTAGGTTTAGGGTTAGGAGGTAAAATAAGATTTTGAATGCAAATGAAATGTAGCTACCAAGCTTATCCATTGTGTTATCGCTAACAAGCTTATCCATTGTGTTGTAGCTAACAGGCTTATCCATTGTGTTATCGCTAACAGGCTTATCCATTGTGTTATCGCTAACAAGCTTATCCATTGTGTTGTAGCTAACAGGCTTATCCATTGTGTTGTAGCTACCAAGCTTATCCATTGTGTTGTAGCTACAGGCTTTCCATTGTGTTGTAGGCTAACAGGCTTATCCATGTGGTTGTCGCTAACAGGCTTATCCATTGGTGTTGTAGCTAACAAGCTTATCCATTGTGTTATCG
>NW_019942962.1:184762-189516 GCF_002910315.2 Salvelinus sp. IW2-2015
GCTACCAGCTTATCCATTGTGTGTAGCTAACAGGCTTTCCGTTGTGTTGTAGCTAAACAGGCTTATCGTTTGTGTCCGTAGCTAACAGGCTTTAATCCGTTTGTTGTCGTAGCGTAACAGGCTTATCCATTGTGGTTGTAGCTAACACGTTATCCGTTGTGTTGTAGCTAACCAGGCTTATCCATTGTGTTGTAGCTACCACGCTTATCATTGTGTTGTAAGCTAACACGCCTTATCCATTCGTGTTGTAGCTAACAGGCTTATCCATTGTGTTGTAAGCTTAACACGCTTTCCACTTGTGTTGTAGCTAACACGCTTATCCAATTGTGTTGTAGCTAACACGCTTATCCATTGTGTTAATCGCTACAGGCTTTATGCCATTGTGTATCGCTCACAGCTTATCCATTGTGTTATCGCTAACAGGCTTAATCCAATTGTGTTTGGTAGCTAACAAGCTTATTCCATTGTGTTGTATGCTAACAAGCTATCGCATTGGTGTTGTAGGCTAACAGGCTTATCCATGTGGGTTGTGGCTAACAGGCTTATCCATTGGTGTTGTAGCTTAACAGCATTATCCATTGTGTTGAGCTACAAGCTTATCCATTGTGTTGTCTAGCTACCAGGCTTATCCATTGTGTTGTAGCTACCAAGCTTATCCATTGTGTTCTATCCATATACTAGCTTTCCATTGTGTTGTAGCTAACAGGCTTATCCCATTGTGTTGTAGCTACAAGTTATCATTGTGTTGTAGCTAACGGCTTATCCATTGTGTTGTAGCTACAGGCTTTATCCATTGTGTTACGCTAACAGCTTATCCATTGTGTTGTAGCTACAAGTTATCCATTGTGTTGTAGCTAACAGGCTTATCATTGGTGTTGCTAACAGGCTTATCCATTGTGTTGTAGCTAACAGGCTTATCCATTGTGTTGTAGCTAACAAGCTTATCAATTGTGTTGTAGCTAACAGGCTTATCCATTGTGTTGTAGCTAACAGGCTTATCCATTGTGCTGTAGCTAACAGACTTATCCATTGTGTTGTAGCTAACAGGTGTATCCATTGTGTTGTAGCTAACAAGCGGTCAAGTGAAATTAGGCAAGGTTGTTAAAACAGAAAAAACTTGATGGTTAAGCATTTAAAAAAATTGATAGTTAAATTTAGGAATTCATTAACACATTACCACTGGTTAAGGTAACCTTAAAAGGTTTGGCATACGGTTGAAACAGAAACAGAAAACAAATAAAAACATGTGCCTAGACTTTGTGATTGAACCCGTGATCCTCGGAGGCAAAATGCGTAGTTTAATGGTATTATGTGCTCATGTTTTGTCACCAAAGCCCCCATATACTACCCACCACTGCGACCTGTATGCTCTTGTTGGCTGGCCCTCACTACATATTCGTCGCCAAACCCACTGGCTCCAAGTCATCTATAAGTCTTTGCTAGGTAAAGCCCCGCCTTATCTCAACTCAATGGTCACCATAGCAGCACCCACCAGTAGCACGCGCTCCAGCAGGTATATTTCACTGATCACCCCCAAAGCCAATTCCTCCTTCGGCTGCCTCTCCTTCCAGTTCTCTGCTGCCAATGACTGGAACGACCTGCAAAAATCACTGAAGCTGGAGAATCATATCTCCCTCACTAGCTTTAAGCACCAGCTGTCAGAGCTGCTCACAGATCACTGCACCTGTACATAGCCAATCTATAAATAGCCCAAACAACTACCTCTTCCCCTATTGTATTTATTTATTTTGCTCCTTTGCACCCCAGTATCTCTACTTGCACACTCATCTTCTGCACATCTATCACTCCAGTGTTTAATTGCTATATTGTAATTATTTTGCCACTATTGCCTATTTATTGCCTTACCTCCGTTATCCTACCTCATTTGCACACACTGTATATATAATTTTTCTACTGTATTATTGACTATGTTTTGTTTATTCCATGTGTAACTCTGTTTGTTGCACTGCTTTGCTTTATCTTGGCCAGGTCGCAGTTGTAAATGAGAACTTGTTCTCAACTAACCTACCTGGTTAAATAAAGGTCAAATAAAAACATTTTAAAAAATGTTGCCGCTACTGGTATTGACGTCTTGGGGACCTGGACAAACGTTGAATACTGTAGTCTATCTGGTGTGATCTCGCTGGCTATAGCAGTGGAAGAAATGGACGTTTGTCTGTTGGATAGGGTTCAAGCTAAATTCTTTACCCAGATCTTTGTCAGATTATGCATTTCTGGGAATGTGTGTGTGTGTATCTTGTTAATGGAAAGCAGAGTGACGCAACTGCTCTTTAACAGATTCTCCAGGAAGTGAAATATAAATTCCAAAATCAGACGATATGTTAAGTTCACTTAGTCAGTTAAGAACAAATTCAGTTAAGAACAAATTCAGTTAAGTCAGTTAAGAACAAATTCTTATTTACAATGACGGCCTACCAAAAGGCAAAAGACCTCCTGCAAGGACGGGGGCCTGGGATTAAAAATAAATTAAATAAAAATATAGGACAAAAAACACATCGCGGCAAGAGACAACACTACATAAAGAGAGACCTAAGACAACAACATAGCAAGGCAGCAACACAACATGACAACAACATGGTAGAAACACAACATGGTAGCAGCACAAAACAGGGTACAAACATTATTGGGCACAGACAACCACACAAAGGGCAAGAAGGTAGAGACAACAATACATCACTCACTGTGCTTTGTTGACCTTTAACAGAATGTGACTGGCAGAATGGGTGTTGTATGTGGAGGATGAGGGCTGCAGTAGATATCTCAAATAAGGGGGAGTGAAGCCTAAGAGGGTTTTATAAATAATCATTAACCAGTGGGTCTTGCGACGGGTAATCAGAGATGACCAGTTTACAGAGGAGTATAGAGTGCGGTGACGTGTCCTATAAGGAGCATTGGTGGCAAATCTGATGGCCGATTGGTAAAGAACATCTAGCCGTTCGAGAGCACCCTTACCTGCTGATCTATAAATTACGTCTCCGTAATCTAGCATGGGTAGGACGAATCAGGGTTAGTTTGGCAGCTGGGGTGAAAGAGGAGCGATTACGATAGAGGAAAGTCTCGATTTAACTTGAGCCTGCATCTTTGATATGTGCTGAGAGAAGGACAGTGCACCGTCTAGCCATACTCCCAAGTACTTGTATGATGTGACTACCTCAAGTTCTAAACCCTCAGAGGTAGTAATCACACCTGTGGGAAGAGGGGCATTCTTCTTACCAAACCACATGTCCTTATGTTTTGGAGGTGTTCGGAACAAGGTTAAGGGCAGAGAAAGCTTGTTGGACACTAAGAAAGCTTTGTTGTAGAGCAATGAAATCTGTTGCTGTATTCTTTTATTTTTTATTTTTATTTTTTTAAGTGTTATCTGTGATCGTTTTGTTTGTCTTGTGTAGTTTCTTAATCATTGTACCTAAACGGTATGTGTAAACATGTTTACGCAGGGCCCAGCTGTAAAAGAGACCTTGGTCTCAGTCTGTGTTCCTTGTTGAAATAAAGGTAGAATACAAAATTGAACACAAAATCACAACATTTGTAGGTCAAACACACACAAACAGAGCTGTTTATTTAATAGAATACTGTAACTGTAAATAGTATGTTTGTTCATTTTAAAATCTATCTCCTCTCCTCTCTCTCCTCAGACAGCCACCCGTTGGACTGGAGTAGCAGTGGTATCGTGGCCATAGCCCTGGGGTCCGATGTGTTCCTGTGGAAGGCAGAAACACACACTCTGCAGGGCTGCATCCACCCCAGAGCAGCACCTTCTCTCCCACTGAGCCTGTCTCACTCTGTCTCCTCTGTGTGCTGGAGCAGAGATGGATGTACACTGGGCATCGGGACCAAGGAGGGGGACGTACAGGTAGAGACAAACATGCTCCAACCTTAGCGCAACAAATTCGTAAAACATATTGCACAAAATTCAAAATGCTGCAAATAAATTAAATTGATAGAACCTACAATCTATCTGTAATATTAAAGCTGATATACCTCCCTCCTCCCCCACTCGCAGCGCCCGCTGTCCACCTCTGCCCGGAACCATACAAACCCCCCCCCCCACCAAAATAAACATTTAAGAAAAAATATATTTTCTCACTAATTTGATTCGTAACATATCACACAAAATGGATGACGTTGTACGCAAAAAAACAGGGACCACTTTTAGCTCGTGAGCACCACTTTCAAAACTACTGGCTGAAATTCTACTAGAGTGTGTCTTTAATCGACTGCTCTCACAGTCTCATGTCAGAATTAGACATCGCTCCGTGTTTCTCAAACATCCATTTTAAAGTGTCGCAAATGTCAAATTTGAAGTGTTTAATATTAAGTTTAGGCATTAACTCTGACTTTTTAAGGTTATGGTGAAAGGTTAGGCATTAACTCCGAAGGATTAAGGTTAGGGTTAAGATTTGGGATTAGGCTTAAAACAAAAATCTCAAAAACAACTTTCTATCGCTGGATTTGAAATTGCGACCTTTGGAATCAGAAGCAAATGCTTACGCCCGTCCACCATCCCCGTCCACAACTGAAACCTACGCGCGCTCACTGTTGCCCCTAGTGGACGGTTTCCACGTCATCTCCCGACGTCTTCAGACATGGATGGACGTCAAATACTGACTTGTATCACGGGTGACCTGGCTGCTTTAACTTTTACTTGGTACTCATCCCGGATCCGGGAGCACCCCCATCAGTAAAAAAGCTGACTAGCATAGCCTAGCATAGCGTCACAAAGTAAATACAAG
>NW_019942962.1:195003-220003 GCF_002910315.2 Salvelinus sp. IW2-2015
ACACTACTCACTACTACTACTACTACTACTATCTACTATTACTTTACTAAACATAAATGTTATGTTACTACTACTACTACTATTACTACTAAACATAAATGTTCTGTTACTACTACTACTCCTACTACTAAACATAAATGTTATGTTACTACTACTACTACTATTACTACTAAACATAAATGTTCTGTTACTACTACTACTACTACTGCTACTAAACATAAATGTTCTGTACTTACTACTACTACTACTGCTACTAAACATAAATGTTCTGTTACTACTACTACTACTACTGCTACTAAACATAAATGTTCTGTTACTACTACTACTACTACTGCTACTAAACATAAATGTTCTGTCACTACTACTACTACTACTACTACTACTACTACTATTACTACTAAACATAAATGTTCTGTCTACTACTATTACTACTAAACATAAATGTTCTGTTACTACTACTACTACTACTACTACTACTATACTACTAAACATAAATGTTCTGTTACTACTACTACTACTACTGCTACTAAACATAAATGTTCTGTTACTACTACTACTACTACTGCTACTAAACATAAATGTTCTGTTACTACTACTACTATTACTACTAAACATAAATGTTCTGTCACTACTACACTATTACTACTAAACATAAATGTTCTGTCACTACTACTACTATTACTACTAAACATAAATGTTCTGTCACTACTACTACTATTACTACTAAACATAATTTCTGTCACTACTACTACTACTACTATTTACTACTAAACATAAATGTTCTGTTACTACTACTATTACTACTAAACATAAATGTTCTGTTACTACTACTACTACTACTACTACTACTACTATTACTACTAAACATAAATGTTCTGTTACTACTACTACTACTACTGCTACTAAACATAAATGTTCTGTTACTACTACTACTACTACTGCTACTAAACATAAATGTTCTGTTACTACTACTACTATTACTACTAAACATAATGTTCTGTCACTACTACTACTACTACTACTACTCTACTATTACTACAAACATAAATGTTCTGTTACTACTACTACTACTACTGCTACTAAACATAAATGATGTTACTACTACTACTACTACTACTACTACTACTACTACTACTGCTATTAAACATAAATGTTATGTTACTACTAACTACTACTACTACTACTAAACATAAATGTTCTGTCACTACTACTAACTACTACTATTACTACTAAACATAAATGTTCTGTTACTACTACTACTACTACTGCTACTAAACATAAATGTTCTGTCACTACTACTACTACTACTATTACTACTAAACATAAATGTTCTGTTACTACTACTACTAATACTACTACTACTACTATTACTACTAAACATAAATGTTCTGTCACTACTACTACTACTACTACTACTATTACTACTAAACATAAATGTTCTGTTACTACTACTACTGCTACTACTACTACTGCTACTAAACATAAATGTTCTGTTACTACTACTACTACACTACTACTACTACTAAACATAAATGTTCTGTTACTACTACTACTACTATACTGCTATTAAACATAAATGTTATGATGTTACTACTACTACTACTACTACTACTACTACTATTACTACTAAACATAAATGTTCTGTCACTACTACTACTACTACTATTACTACTAAACATAAATGTTCTGTTACTACTACTACGACTACTACTACTACTACTACTACTAAACATAAATGTTCTGTTACTACTACTACTACTAAACATAAATGTTCCATTACTACTACTACTGCTACTAAACATAAATGTTCTGTCACTACTACTACTACTACTTCTACTACTACTACTACTAAACATAAATGTTCTGTTACTACTACTACTACTACTGCTACTACTACATGTTCTGTGATGAGAAGTATAAGTTCTGTGGCTTTTGGACAAATCATGATTTCTAGGGTGTTCAGAAGGGGAGGAGAAATTTGGCCCATACACTTGCCCATAACTTACAAAAAGAGAGGGTGGAGCTCCTCGTTCTGGTTCCGATCCTCGTTCTGGTTCCGATCCTCGTTCTGGTTCCGATCCTCGTTCTGGTTCCGATCCTCGTTCTCTCTCTTCTCTTAACACGTATAGATCTAGAACTTAATCAATAATTTGACCAAGTTAACCGAGATGAGTGTTATCATAATGTGTGTGTGTGTGTGTAGGCTATGGCATGGTGTCCTTGGCAGAAGGAGCTGATCGCCACGGGAGGGGGGCAGAGCGACGGTGTTCTGAGGATCTGGAATAACCAATCAGGTACCTGCGTTGACTCCGCCCAGACCAACTCACAGGTGGGTGTTACACAACGCAGTCATTTCATATACAGTGAGGGGAAAAAAGTATTTGATCCCCTGCTGATTTTGTACGTTTGCCCACTGACAAAGAAATGATCAGTCTATAATTTTAATGGTAGGTTTATTTGAACAGTGAGAGACAGAATAACAACAAAAAAATCCATAAAAACGCATGTCAAAAATTTTATAAATTGATTTGCATTTTAATGAGGGAAATAAGTATTTGACCCCCTCTCAAACAGAAAGATTTCTGGCTCCCAGGTGTCTTTTATACAGCTAACGAGCTGAGATTAGGAGCACACTCATAAAGGGAGTGCTCCTAATCTCAGTTTGTTACCTGTATAAAAGACAACTGTCCACAGAAGCAATCAATCAATCAGATTCCAAACTCTCCACCAAGACCAAAGAGCTCTCCAAGGATGTCAGGGACAAGATTGTAGACCTACACAAGGCTGGAATGGGCTACAAGACCATCGCCAAACAGCTTGGTGAGAAGGTGACAACAGTTTCTGCGATTATTCGCAAATGGAAGAAACACAAAAGAACTGTCAATCTCCCTCAGCCTGGGGCTCCATGCAAGATCTCACCTCGTGGAGTTGCAATGATCATGAGAACGGTGAGGAATCAGCCCAAAACTACACAGGAGGATCTTGTCAATGATCTCAAGGCAGCTGGGACCATAGTCATCAAGAAAACAATTGGTAAACACACTACGCCGTGAAGGACTGAAATCCTGCAGCGCCCGCAAGGTCCCCCTGCTCAAGAAAGCACATATACATGCCCGTCTGAAGTTTGCCAATGAACATCTGAATGATTCAGAGGACAACTGGGTGAAAGTGTTGTGGTCAGATGAGACCAACATGGAGCTCTTTGGCATCAACTCGCCGTGTTTGGAGGAGGAGGAATGCTGCCTATGACCCCAAGAACAACATCCCCACCGTCAAACATACGAGGTGGAAACATTATGCTATGGGGTGTTTTTCTGCTAAGGGACAGGACAAACTTCACCACCGCCATCAAAGGGACGATGGACGGGGCCATGTACGGTCAAATTTGGTGAAAACCTCTTTCCCTCAGCCAGGGTATTGAAAAATGGGTCGTGGATGGGTATTCCAGCATGACAATGACCCAAAACACAGCGGCCAAGGCAACAAAGGAGTGGCTCAAGAAGAAGCACATTAAGGTCCTGGAGTGGCCTAGCCATCTCCAGACCTTATCCCATAGAAAATCTGTGGAGGGAGCTGAAGGTTCGAGTTGCCAAACGTCAGCCTCGAAACCTTAATGACTTGAAGAAGATCTGCAAAGAGGAGTGGGACAAAATCCCTCCTGAGATGTGTGCAAATCTGGTGGCCAACCTACAAGAAACGTCTGACCTCTGTGATGGTCAAGGGTTTTGCCACCAAGTACTAAGTCATGGTTTTGCAGAGGGGGTCAAATACTTATTTCCCTCATTAAAATGCAAATCAATTCATACATTTTTGACATGCGTTTTTCTGGATATTTTTGTTGTTATTCTGTCTCACTGTTCAAATAAACGTACCATTTAAAATTATAGACTGGTCATTTCTTTGTCAGTGGGCAATTGTACAAAATCAGCAGGGGCTCAAATACTTTTTTTCCCTCACTGTATTTTGATCTCAAACCACACACACACACACACACATCACACACACAGCACACAGCACACACACACACACACACACACAAACACACACACACACACACAGCCACACAAGATATAGGCACCCACACACCTGCAGCACGTTTGATTGAGTACAGTGCATTCGGAAAGTATTCAGACCCCTCCACATTTTGTTATTTATTTTAATTATTTTTATTTTTACACCTTTATTTAACCAGGTAGGCTAGTTGAGAACAAGTTCTCATTTGGCAACTGCGACCGTGGCCAAGATAAAGCTATAAGCGAAGTGTGAACAGACAACACAGAGTTACAACATGGAGTAAACAATAAACAGTCAATAACATGGTAGAAAAAAAGAGATCTATATACAATGTGTGCAAAAGGCATGAGGTAGGCAATAAATCGAATAATTACAATTTAGCAGATAAACCCTGGCCGTACGGAGTGGAATGAGCAACTACGATCAGATGACTGCATCGTGCAAGAAAGAGGATACTTTTTGGGTGTGGCAAAAGAGCAGAAAAGTAAATAAATAAAAGCAGTATGGGGGGTGAGGTAGGTAAATTGGGTGGGTAGTTTACAGATGGACTATGGACTATGTACATTTTGTTATGTTACAGCCTTATTCTAAAATGGATTAAATAAAAAAAAATCCTCATCAATCTACACACAATACCACATAATGACAAAGCAAAAACAGGTTTTTAGAATAAAAAAATGACTAAAAACAGAAATACCTTATTTACATAAGTATTCAGACTCTTTGCTATGTGACTCAAAAATTGAGCTCAGGTGCATCCTGTTTCCATTGATCATCCTTGATGTTTCTACAACTTGATTGGAGTCCACCTGTGGGAGATTCAATTGATTGGAAATTATTTGGAAAGGCACACACCTGTCTATATAAGGTCCCACAGTTGACAGTGCATGTCAGAAGAAAAACCAAGCCATGAGGTTGAAGGAATTGACCGTAGAGCTCCGAGACAGGATTCTGTCGAGGCACAGAGCTGGGAAAGGGTACCAAAACATTTCTGCAGAATTGAAGGTCCCCAAGAACACGGTGGCCTCCATCATTCTTAAATGGAAGAAGTTTGGAACCACCAAGACTCTTTCTAGAGCTGGCCGCCCGGCCAAACTGAGCAATCGGGGGAGAAAGGACTTGGTCAGGGAGGTGACCAAGAACCCGATGGTCACTCTGACAGAGCTCCAGAGTTCCTCTGTGGAGATGGGAGAACCTTCCAGAAGGACAACCATCTCTGCAGTACTCCACCACTCAGGCCTTTATGGTAGAGTGGCCAGACGGAAGCCACTACTCCGTAAAAGGGACGTGACAGCCCGCTTGGAGTTTGCCAAAAGGCACCTAAAGAACTATCAGACCACGAGAAACAAGATTCTCTGGTCTGATGGAACCAAGATTGGAGGATACCAGGCACCGCACCAGAACAAGTCTCTGAATGTCCTTGAGTGACCTTGTACCCGGACTTGAACCTGATCGAACATCTCTGGAGAGACCAGAAAATAGCTGTGCAGCGACGCTCCCCATCCAACCTAACAGAGCTTGAAAGGATCTGCAGAGAAGAAAGGGAGAAAGTCCCCAAATACAGGTGTGCCAAGCTTGTAGTCATACCCAAGAAGACTCGAGGCTGTAATCGCTGCCAAAGATGCTTCAACAAAGTACTGAGTAACGGCTCTGAATACTTATGTAAATGTGATATTTCCGTTTTTTTATTTTAAATACATTTGCAAAAATGTCTAAAAAACAGTTTTTTGCTTTGTCATTATGGGGTATTGTGTGTAGATTGAGGAAAAACAAGAATATTATACATTTTAAAATTAGACTGTAAGGTAACAAAATGTGCAAAAAGTGAAAGGGTCAGAATCCTTTCCGAAGACACTGTACAGTATTAGTGATTGTGATATGTATTCAAATGCTTGGATAATTGCTTGCACAATATTAGGCGTTTATAAGTTGTTGACAACCAATGTAATTTGCTAGGTTATTGTTATCAAATGTATTATTGAAAGTTGTTCTATCTATTCTATTCTATTGTAGGTGTGTTCCATGGTCTGGTCAGAGGAGAGGAAGGCTCTGTTCACTGGCCATGGCCTTCCTCATCACCACATTACCTGCTGGAGCCCCTCCCCCTCACTGGAACAGGCCTACCAGCTACATGGTGAGACACATCTGCTACTACTACTACTACTGCTGCTACTACTGCTACTACTACTGCTGCTGCTACTACTACTGCTGCTACTACTGCTACTACTACTACTGCTGCTACTACTACTACTGCTGCTACTACTACTGCTACTACTACTACTGCTCTACTGCTGCTGCTTACTACTATACTGCTACTACTACTGCTGCTGCTACTACTGCTACTTACTACTATGCTGCTACTACTACTGCTGGACTACTATGCTACATACTACTCTGCTACTACTATACTGCTGCTACTACTGCTACTACTGCTACTGCTACTACTACTACTTGCTGCTGCTACTACTACTGCTACTACTACTACTACTGCTGCACTACTACTACTGCTACTACTGCTACTACTACTATGCTACTACCTACTACTGCTGCTACTACTACTGCTACTACTACGCTAGCTGCTACTGCTCGACTAATACTACTACTGCCTACTACTATGCTACTACTACTACTACCTGCTACTTCACTACTACTGCTACTACTGCTACTACTGCTACTGCTACTACTGCTACTACTGCTGCTACTGACTCTTGCTACTACTGCTGCTATGCAATATGCTAGCCTGCTACTTATATCTACTACTATTCTGCTACTACTAGCTCATGCTACTATACTTACTTACTCTATGCTGACTACTACTCACTGCTGCTATCCTCTTACTGCTACTACTGTACTCTCTACTGCCTCTGCTAACTACTACTGCTCTACTACTAATCGCTAGCTGCTACTACATACCCTGGCTCTACTACTACTATATCTACTACTGCTAACTACTGGCTACTGCTACTACTACTACTGTTGCTATGGCTGGCTTACTACTGCTGCCTACTACTACTGCTGCTGCTGCTGCTACTACTACTACTGACTACTACTGCCTCTACTCACTGTACTACTACTACTACTCGCTACTAACTTATGACTGCTCGCTATGCTGCTACTGCTCACTACTGCTACCTACTATACTGCTCCATAGCTTACTGCGACTACTCACTGCGTCACTACTTACTTCGTTACTACTAACTAGTACAGCTACTACTCACTACTACTGCTACTACTACTACCCTACTGCTGTGGCTACTACTATCTATAGTACATGCTGGTCTCAGCTATTGCATACTGACTAGACTCTACTCTGCTAGCTTACTGCTACTACTACTTAGATCCTGCTGACTCACCACATACGACTGCTACTACTACTACTCTCTACTACAAGCTACTACTACTACAGCTGATACTACTACTTACTGCTGCTACTACTGTTAACTGTCATTCGCACTACTTTACTACTATTTATCTAATGCTACTAGCTGACTTACTACAGCTAACGCTAGCTACTCACTGACTTACTCGCTACTACTACTCTACGCTTTCCTGCTGCCTGCTACTATTACTACTGCTACTACAGCTACTAGCTGTGCTACTACTACTCTACTCTATGCTACTAGCACGCTTACTACTCTGCTAACTTATCTACTGACATACTACTCTTACTACTACTAGCTGGCTACTACTATCTACTACTATGCTCACTTACTAACTAGCTGGCTCCTACTGCTTACTCTGCTACTAGCTACTACTGCTCTACTGCTACTGACTCAACTGACTGCTGACTATCTACTACGTGCTGCTACATGACTACCTGCTACTGCTACTGCTGCTGTGCTACTGCTAACTGCTACCTACTCGCTTGCTGCTACTACTCACTGCTGCTACTTACTATACTCTACTTGTACTGACTACTCTACTGCTACTATACTTACTGCTACTAACTACTCGCGTACTCTATCACTACTATCTACTGCTGCTCTCATATACTACACTCGCTAATACTACTATACTACTACTCACTACTTCTCTGCTACATGCTAACTCACTCAGCTATCACTAGCTACCTATCTACTACTTACTGCTACTGCACTAACTGCTATCTACTTACTACAGCTACTCTGCCTGCTCACGTACTACTGCTAGCTACTATCGTGTCTGTAGCCTTCACGTTCTGTACTATACTGCTACCACAGCTGACTACCTTATGATCTGTACCTACGCTACTTGCTACTCATAGTACGTACTAAATACTAACGACGACGAACACTACTGCTACCTACTCCAATCACTTACTGGCACCGGTCACTGTATAGAGCTGCTCACCCACAGATAGGGGAGCTGATAAGACCAGATACGTAGTATTTTTGCTCATTGTTAACAATGCTGTTATTGTGATGGGTTTTTCAAGGTGCACAATGGCATCGTGTTTTTGCAGCTGGCCTCATTCCACGTGAACAAGCTCCTCTCAGCTGGAGCAGTTCGTCTGGCGCCATGTTCTGGAACACTTAACCCTAGAACACAGCACCTAGAAAACACAGCACCTAGACAGCACAGCACCGAACCACACTCACCTAGCAACACAACAGGCACCTAGAACACCACAGCACCTAGAACACACGAGCATGCCTAGAGACCAACACAGCACCTAGAACACACACACCTAGAAACAACAGCACCTAGGAACACACAGGCACGTAGATCCCAAACGAGAACGACACACCTCGGAACAGAACAGTAGATCCAGCTAGAACCTCCTAGCACACAGAACCTAGACCACCAAGCAACCCCCTAGACCACAGATAACCCTTAGACCACAGAACCCCTAGCGACACAGAACACTAGACCACAGAACCTAGACCACAGAACCCTCACAGCCTAGACCACCAGACCCTTAGACCACAGAACCCCTGCGCCCTAGACCCACAGAACCCCTAGACCACACAGACCAAGACCCCTAGACCACAGAACCCCCTAAAAGAACTCCAGACCAAAACCCCGTAGACCAGGAACCCCTAGACCACAGAACCCCTTAGACCACAGAACCCCTAGACCACAGAACCCCTAGTCCACAAAGAATACTGAACACCTAGGACACAGAACACCTAGAATCAACGCAGACGCATGCACGTACACACACACACACACTCACAAATTCAATAAGATATGTATGGGCTGTTCTCATGAGAAATGATTCAGGTGCTTGAGGTTTGACTTCCAACAAAACCAGATCCTCTCCGAGCCAGATGAAATGACACCTGAGCCTGTCTGAGAGATGTATGTGAATCAAAATAACATCTAATTGTATTGGTCACATACGGATGTTATTGTGTGTGTAGAGAAATGCTTCTATTGTCAGATCTGGCCACGACTGGTTCTAACTTTCCCAGTAATTTGTCTAAATGCTAAGATCAGTCAAATGATTGGATATGTTTGTGATAACATGATGTTCATTTGATGTTGTGTTTTGTGTTTTTCATGAATAAAAATAACTGTATAAATATGTTTCTTTGATGAAACAAGAGTACACATTTTAGGGCTTTTATCACATTAAAGCATACAATAGACCCGTTCTGCTGTTCAGAATTCTTCCATATCAGTTTATCACCATAGAGGTTCCTTCATTCTGAAAATCAGTTTAACACCTTTACATACAACACTCCAATCCAACTCTTACTAGAAAAATATAACTTTCTGAAGAACGTGTCTGCAGTCGATTTAAAAAAAGAAAAGTAAACGTTATGTAAAAGGAATTCCCTTGTAATATCAGTTGTGTTGGGGGTGTTTGAAAGGTGTTTATTAGGAAAGTGTGCTTAAATAGAATAGACAGGGGGTTGTGAAATATAAAGTGTCCCAGAATTAAAGTGTCGCCTGATTGGTTTGGAGTCTCAGACCCGTGGCCTCGCCTAAAAAAAAAAACTCTGCCTTCCCGAAACTGAATAACTCTGCCTCACAAAGATAGAAACAGTAGCTGCACAGGTGCCAGGATTTTCCCTTTTGTTCTGTAGTGTGGCATTGTCTAGCGTGTGAGGGTCTCTAACCTCAGTAAACAACAGAACTAAAAGGTGGGGAGAGTATGAGGTAGTCAGTGTGAGCTAGTCGGTGTGAGCTAGTCAGTGTGAGCTAGTCAGTGTGAGGTAGTCAGTGTGAGCTAAACAATGTGAGGTAGTCAGTGTGAGGTAGTCAGTGTGAGGAAGTCAGTGTGAGGTAGTCAGTGTGAGGAAGTCAGTGTGAGGTAGTCAGTGTGAGGAAGTCAACAATCTGAGGTAGTCAGTGTGAGGTAGTCAATCTGAGGTAATGTGAGGTAGTCAGTGTGAGGTAGTCAGTGTGAGGAAGTCAACGTGAGGTAAACAATCTGAGGTAGTCAGTGTGAGGTAGTCAGTGTGAGGTTGTCAGTGTGAGATAGTCCGTGTCAGGTTATCAGTGTGAGGTAGTCAATATGAGGTAGGCAATGTGAGGTAGTTAACTTCTTGTGGCTGCAGGGGCAGTATTGAGTAGCTTGGATGAAAGGTGCACAGAGGTGCCCAGAGTAAACGGCCTGCTCCTCAGTCATAGTTGCTAATATATGCATATTATTATGAGTATTAGATAGAAAACACTCTGAAGTTTCTAAAACTGTTTGAAATATGTCTGTGAGTATAACAGAACTAATATGACAGGCAAAAACCTGAGAAAAAAATCCAAACAGGAAGTGGAAATTCTGAGGCTGGTCGATTTTCAACCCAGATCCCATTGAAATCACAGCGCGATATGAATGAGTTTGCACTTCCTACGGCTTCCACTAGATGTCAACAGTCTGTAGAACTTTGTCTGATGCCTCTACTGTGAAGGGGGGGCAAATGAAAGGGGAATTAGTCAGGTCTGCCATGACCTGACCATTCTTTGACCATGCGCGTTCACATGAGAGGGACCTCTGTTCCATCGCTCATCTGAAGTCAATGTAATTCTCCGGTTGGAACGTTATTCAAGATTTATGTTAACAACATTCTAAAGATTGATTCAATACATCGTTTGACATGTTTCTACTAACTGTTACTGAACTTTTGGACATTTCGTCAGCTTTTAGGGAACACGCTTCGTGACTTTGGAATTGTTTACCGAACGCGCTAACAAAAGTAGCTAATTGTACATAAATAACGGACATTATCGAACAAATCAAGCATTTATTGTGGACCTGGGATTCCTGGGAGTGTATTCTGATGAAGATCATCAAAGGTAAGGGAATATTTATCATGTAGTTTCTGGTTTCTGTTGACTAATTTGACTATTGTTCTGAGCGCCGTCTCAGATTTATTGCATGGTTTGCTTTTTCCGTAATTTTTTTTTGAAATCTGACACAGCGGTTGCATTAAGGAGAGGTAAATCTATAATTCCATGTGTATAACTTGTAATATCATCTACATTTATGATTGTAAGGTACTGGGTGTCGTGAGTGTGAAGTCAGGCGCAGGAAAACAGAGAGTTCAAAATAGTGCTCTTTTAATGCATTCACGGTGAACCACGGCCACCCCACTAAACACTGGGTGCTCAAAACAAACTGCCCCAGACATGGGGAACGAAAACAGTCCAGCACTATACACGAACATAAACCAACACGTTCGTCTGTATCAAACACCAGGCTTACAATAATCAATCCCGCACAAAGAAACGGGCGGGCCGGCTGACTAATAAAGCCCAACTAATTACATCAAACTCAAAACAGGTGTAATCAATAAACACATAAGGAGGGGGAGAAAAGAATCAGTGGCAGCTAGTAGGCCGGCGACGAACGACCGCCGAGCGCCACCCGAACGGGAAGGGGAGCCGGCTTCGGTCGGAGTCGTGACAATGATGAGTATTTCTGTTGAATCGATGTGGCTATGCAAAATCACTGGATGTTTTTGGAACTAGTGAACGTAACACGCCAATGTAAACTCAGATTTCTTGATATAAATATGAACTTTATCAAACAAAACATACATGTATTGTGTAACATGAATTCCTATGAGTGTCATCTGATGAAGATCATCAAAGGTTAGTGATTAATTTGATCAATATCTGTGTTTTTTGTGACTCCTCTCTTTGGCTGGAAAAATGGCAGAATTTTTCTGTGAGTTGGTGGTGACCTAACATAATCGTTTGTGGTGCTTTCGCTGAAAAGCCTATTTGAAATCGGACATTTTGGTGGGATTAACAACAAGATTACCTTTAAAATGGTATAAGACACATGTATGTTTGAGGAATTTTAATTATGAGATTTCTGTTGTTTGAATTTGGCGCCCTGCACTTTCACTGGCTGTTGTCATATTGATCCCGTTGTCGGGATTGCAGCCCTAAAATGTGAGTTAGTCAGTGTGAGGTACCAGGCCTCCAGTGCGTCTCCCCAGCCCGGTACGTCCTGTGCCGGCTCCCCGCACTCAGCCACCAGTGCGTGTGTACAGTCCGGAGTCTCCAGCGAAAGTCTACAGTCCAGAACCTCCAGCGACGGTTCACAGTCCAGAGCTTCCAGCGACGGTTCACAGTCCAGAGCTTCCAGAGACGGTCAACGGTCCGGAGCTTCCAGTGACGGTCCACGGCCCGGAGCTTCCTGCAACGGTGCCATGGTTGGAACCTTCCTCTGCTCCGGTGCCCAGTCCGGGCACGGCGTTCAGCCCGGCTTCAGGGTCAGATCCGCGGTCTGAACGGGGGCTACGTCCCGCACCGGAGCCGCCACCGACGCTAGTTGCCCACCCTAACCCTCCCCATCCAGGTTCAGGTTTTGCGGTCGGAGTCCGCACCTTTGGGGAGGGGTACTGTCACACCCTGACCTTAGAGAGCCTTTGGGGTTCTCTATGGTGCAATAGGTCAGAGCGTGACTAGGGGGTGTTCTAGTCATGAATGTCTATGTTGGTGTGAGTATGGTTCCCAATTGGAGGCAGCTGATGATCATTGCCTCTAATTGGGGATCATACTTAATGTGGTCCTTTTCCCACCTGCGTTGTGGGATATTGTTTTTGTTTAGTGCTATGTGCGCTACGAACTGCACGTTCGTTTATTTATTTGTTGTTTGAAGTTTCACATCAATAAATATATGGAACTCTACTCACGCTGTGCTTTGGTCCGATTATTTATATAACGAACGTGACAGGTTCAGTTTGTGACTGGATCAGGTAGTAAGGGGAAGGTTCAGTTTGTGACTGGATCAGGTAGTAAGGGGAAGGTTCAGTTTGTGACTGGATCTTGGTACTGTCTATAGGGGGAGGGTTTCAGCGTTGTCAGACTTGAGGAATAAAGGTAGAAAGGGCAAAGATTCAGTTTGTGACTGGATCAAGGTTAGTAAGGCGAAGGTTCAGTTTTGTACTGGATCAGGTAGTAGGGGAAGGTTCAGTTTGTGACTGGATCAGGTAGTAAGGGGAAGGTTCAGTTTGTGGACTGGATCAGGTAGTAAGGGGGAAGGTTCAGTTTGTGACTGAGATAGGTAGTAAGGGGAAGGTTCAGTCTGTGACTGGATCAGTAGTAAGGGAAGGGTTTCATTGTTTGTGCTGACTGTAGGGATACAGGTAGTAGGGGGATAGTAGTTGTGCACTGGATTGCGGTATGTAAGGAAGGTTATCAGTCTTCTGATGACTGGATGTCAGGTAGTAAGGGGGAGAGGAATTCAAGTTGTGGAATGACTTGAAATCAGGTAAGTAAGGTGGGAAGGTCGAGTATGTGTGACTGGATCAGGTAGTAAGGGGAAAGGTTCATTCTTTCGTGAACTGGAATTTCAGTAAGTAGGGGGAAGGTTCAAAGTTTCTGAGTTGACTTTGTGGTGAGATATCAAAGGTAAGCTGTCACAATGAAGGGAAGTGATTTCAAAGCTTTGCTTGACTGCGGAACTCTAGGTTGAGATAAATGCGAGTGAAGGTGTTACAAGTTTGTAACTGGGTATGCAGTGTATGTTTAGGGCGACGGGGAGTATGGTTTCAGAGTTCATATTGGATAGTTCTTAGTATTTTGCAAGGTCACAGTAGCGTGGAAATGTTCAGTTTGTGACGGTCAGGTAGTCGTTGGGGGCACAAGGGCTCTCCACTCTCGCTGTGTACTGGAATCCAGGTAGTAGGGGAAGGTTCCAGTTTGTGACTGGAATCCATGGTAGTTAGGCGGGAAGCGTCTCTCACAATACATTGTTGACTGTATAAGGTAAGTAAGGGTGGATAGGTTGGAGTGCATTTTGTGACTGGATCACGGTAGTAAGTGGGGAAGGCGTCAAACCAAGTTTCTATGTTGAAACTTGGTACTCAGGTGAAGTTATGGTTGTGAAGGCATTTCAGAGATGCCAGAGCTGGATAAGGAGATAGCATATGTGCGTACAAGTTTCAGTTTTGTTGCTGGATCACGTAGATAAGAGAAGAGGAGTAGGTCAGTTTGTGGAGGATTACTGTTAGTAAGGTGGATACGGCGCTCTTACATTTTGTTGGACTGGTCACTCAAGTGAGGTAGCGAGGGAAGGTACCTGAGTTTTGTGTATATGGCATTGCGGTAAAGGTTTAGGGGGCTGAAGTGTTTTTTCTTATTGTATTTGGTGGGACTAGGGATCAGGTAGTTGGGGGTAAAGGTTCATGTTTGTGTGAGAGGGACAGTCTGGAGAGTGTTACGTTAGGGGAAGGTTTTCTCAGCTCTTGTGTATGGGATGCAAGAGTAGTAAGGCGAAGGTCTCCGGAGTTTGTGACTGGATCATGGTAAGTAGGGGAAGGTTCAGTTTGCTGACTGTGGATTCATGGATGAAGTAGGGAGGAATGTTATAGTGTATTGGTGAGCTGGATCAGGTTATATATGGGAGAAGATTCCAGTTTGTGACTGGATCAGGTAGTAGGGGGAAGGTTCAGTTTGTGACTGGATCAGGTAGTAGGGGGAAGGTTCAGTTTGTGACTGGATCAGGTAGTAGGGGGAAGATTCAGTTTGTGACTGGATCAGGTAGTAAGGGGAAGATTCAGTTTGTGACTGGATCAGGTAGATCTGCCACTGACATGGCCTCTCATCTGAGGCAGCCATTTGTAGTGATCCTGGGATTCGGTGTTAATGTCGGAGATTCGTGTGTGTCCCCCACATCTTGGCTTGGAATGTCACACCAAGCGCTTTGGCGCTGGACACAACCTCAAGTGTGTGGCCGGAGATGGATAATGGCGGAGGTGGGGTCAGGATTGTATTTGAAACAGGTGTACATGACTTTGCACTTGGTTGGGTTGAACTTCATCTTGTTCGGTTCTGACCAGTCGGCTATTTAGTTGAGGATCTGCTGTATGGTGGAAGTGTCACCTATGGGTCTTGATTCGATGAGGTTCAGGTCATCCACCTAGGCCCAGGAGTTGCATAGGGTGCCCTCTGATGCACGACTGACATGAGCCACGAATACAGTTGGACCAAGCTGTGTGCTGTGGGGGCAGGCCACAGGAGAGTTCTTAGGCCTGCGATACAGTGTCGTGGTATTTTGTCACCTGGCTACTGTCGGAATGGAAGTTACAAATCCGTGGCATGATCTTTGGTCGGTCAGATAATTCCAAAAGGTGGCTTCATTGCATTGGTGTGATCCACAAGATCAAAAAAAGGCCTTCCTGGTTAGAACGGAGAGTAGTTTCCTGTGCATTTCCCATGGTTCAACAGTCGGGAGTGAATGCAGTTAGGTCTGACATGTTTAGTGGTGGTAATGATGTGGTGACAAATAACTGGTCATTCAATTACAGAATGATTGTCTGGGTCGAGCCCGTCAACTTTGATTGAGACTGTCTTTTAAGTGCTGGTCAGAGATTAATTTGACGGTATCATGTGGCTGGGTTCTCCTTCTTGCATTTCTGGATTTCGGTGTGGTTTAGAATGTTGATCTTGCTGCCTGGATCTGTCTCTGGGTTGTGTTCCTAAGAGTGCTCCATGAAGGCCAGTCTTTTTCACTGAAGGCTTTCTGTTTGCTTTGGATCGGCTCTTTGATTCAGGGTGAAATCAACTCCTTATCCTGTGCATGCATCCTAACCACCCCTGATCAACTCTCCAGTAGGAGGTGCTGTAGATAGATCAACTCTCCAGTAGGAGGTGCAGTAGATAGATCAACTCTCCAGTAGGAGGTGCTGTAGTTCAACTCTCCAGTAGGAGGTGCTGTAGATAGATCAACTCTCCAGTAGGAGGTGCTGTAGATAGATCAACTCTCCAGTAGGAGGTGCTGTAGGTAGATCAACTCTCCAGTATGAGGTGCTGTAGACAGATCAACTCTCCAGTGGAGGTGCCTGTAGACAGATCAACTCTCCAGTAATTGAGTGCTGTAGATACATCAACTCTCCCAGGGAGGTGCTGTACGTTAGATCAACTCTCCAGTAGGAGTGCTAGAACAGAATCATCTCTCCAGTAGAGGTTCCTGTAGGACAGATCAACTCTCCAGTATGAGGTGCTGTAGATACATCAACTCTCCAGTAGGAGGTGCTGTAGATCAGATCAACTCTCCCAGTAGGAGGTGCTGTAGACAGATCAACTCTCCAGTAGGAGGTGCTGTAGACAGATTCAACTCTCCAGTAGGAGGTGCTGTAGACAGATCACACTCTCCAGTAGGAGGTGCTGTAGATACATCAAACTCTCCAGTAGGAGGTGCTGTAGACAGATCAACTCTCCAGTAGGAGGTGCTGTAGACAGATCAACTCTCCAGTAGAGGTGCTGTAACAGATCAACTCTCCAGTAGGAGGTGCTGTAGAACATCAACTCTCCAGTAGGAGGTGCTGTAGACAGATCAACTCTCCAGTAGGAGGTGCTACCCAGTCTATAATTTTTTTCTGATAGTAGATATAATGTTAACGATCTGATTGTGTTTCAAAGGTACAAATTCGATATATTTTATACAAGGTTTGTCACAATATGTTGATTCAACCAGTTTGTGCACAGCGGGATGCTGCTAAACGGAGAGTTTCAAATATAGATAAGAGTGGGCCAGATCAGTCGTCTGTCTGGAAAGATCTGGTTAAGTTTAAAAGAGGATTATAGCAGTGTTATGTGTGATGATTTGAGGCGCTATACAAACTCAACAGTCACAACACGGGGACTTCAAATATGGCACGTCAACAGAACTGTGTTCAAATGGTTAAATGGAAATAGTAACTGAAATGTAAACACTGGCTGTAGGTCTATAACCTTTCACATAACCTAATATCCTGCAGAATTAAGCATTTCCTGTAATGATTGACCAAATGCACATTTTACTCAGGAACAGGAGTGGAGAAATATATATATATATTTTTTAGCATCTTGACAGAATGTGAATGTGCAGTTAGGACCGTCTGTAAAGGTATGTCTTTATCAGTATCATAAAAGCTGATAGTATTTCAAAAACATGAAATATGCATCCAAGCCGACCTGAAATCTGATCAGAAATATGTTCTCATTTTCACAGTTTTTCATTTTCTTAAAACTGGTCAAACTGCCTTTATTTATTTGGGGGGGGGGGGGGTTATTGTGTTTTCTCTCCAGGTCCCTAAATGTCTTTGGTACGCATGAGAAGCAGAGATGAAAGAGACACCATTACCAGACACCATTACTGATGTCAACTCGATTAAAGCATTCATTCTATCGATTTATGACATTATTACGGTGAGCACGGGTTGACTTCTAGAGAAACAAGCAATGACAGAAGAGAAGCTGCACGTATCTAACTATAGACAAGTTACTAATAGCCTACCAAAAGTCGGAAATTATAAGCAAGAACAAAAATCCCCCGCACCCTTGTCTCAAAAAACATTCTCCATCTCTGACTGTAGGCCTACAAGAGAAGGCTGGTGAGCGGAGCTATAGGAGGACGGGCTCATTGTAATGGCTGGAATGGAATAAATGGATCGTATGAAATCCATTCCAGCCATTACAATGAGCCTGTCCTCCTATAGCTCCTACCACCAGCCTCCACTGAGGCCTGCAGCGCATTTTCTATATTTGCAAGTTAGGGTTGTTTTGTTGGCCTCAGATTGTAATTCTATACACATAGTTAAGCGGTTGCGGATGGGTTATTAGCAATTGGGGGAGAGTGAACAAAGAGCTGACCCGCGAATCTAACACACACACCACAACACACACACACACAACACACACACACACACACACACACACACACACAACACACACACACACCACACACACACACACACACACACACACACACACACACACACACACACACACACACACACATAACACACACAAATTCAGTAAGCTAAGTTGTGAAGAAAGAAGCCATATGAAAAAAGTGCAAGCAAGTTCGGTCCACAAAACAGATTTTCACGAAGTCAAATGAATTAATTTTGTAGAAAGTTTTAATGATGCTTGTATCTTAACCAAAGTAGATTCACTAATATACAAATTAGTGGATTTGGCTATTTCAGCCACACCCGTTGCTGACAGGTATAAAAATTTGAGCACACAGCCATGCAATCTCCACAGACAAACATTGGCAGTAGAATGGCGCTGACTGAAGAGCTCAGTGACTTTCAACGTGGCACCGTCATAGGATGCCTTTCGTACAAGTCAGTTTGTCAAATTTCTGCCCTGCTAGAGCTCCCCGGTCAACTGTCCTGCTAGAGCTGCCCCGGTCAACTGTCCTGCTAGCAGCTGCCCCCGGTCAACTGCCGCTGCTAGAATGCCGCCGCGTCAACTACAAACTGCGTAGAGCTCCCGGCAACTCCCTGCCTGAGCTGCCCGGCGTCAACCCCCCCTCACACGCCCCCCCCTCCCACCACTCCACACGCCCCTCACCACACCCCTCTCACCCGAACGGCTCACCCCTCCAGAGCTGCCCCGGTCAACTGTAAGTGCTGTTACTGTGAAGTGGAAACGTCTAGGAGTAACAATGGCTGAAGTGGTAGGTCACACAAGCTCACAGAACGGGAGTGCCGAGTGCTGAAGCGTGTAAAAATAATTTGTCCTCAGTTGCAACACTCACTACCGAGTTCCAAACTGCCTCTGGAAGCAACGTCATGAAATTAGTTTCCAAGACTGAGCAGCCACACACAGGCCTAAGATCACCATGTGCAATGCCAAGCATCGGCTGGAGTGGTGTAAGGCTCGCCACCATTGCACTCTGAAGCAGTGGAAACGCGTTTTCTGGAGTGATGAATCATGCTTCACCATCTGGCAGTCCGACGGACGAATCTGGGTTTGGCGGAAGCCAGGAGAACACTACCTGCCACAATGCATAGTGCCAACTGTAAAGTTTGGTGGAGGAGGATTAATGGTCTGGGGCTGTTTTTCATGGTTCGGGCCCCTTAGTTCCAGTGAAGGGAAATATTAACGCTACAGCATACAATTACATTCTAGACGATTCTGTGCTTCCAACTTTGTGGCAACAGTATTGGGGAAGGCCCTTTCCTGTGGCAACAGTTTGGGGAAGGCCCTTTCCTGTTTCAGCATGACAATGCCCCCGTGCACAAAGCGAAGTCCATACAGAAATGTTATGTTGAGATCGGTGTGGAAGAACTTGACTGGCCTGCACAGAGGCCTGACCTCAACCCCATTGAACACCTTTGGGATGAATTGGAACGCCGACTGCGAGCCGGGCCTAATCGCTCAACATCAGTGCCCGACCTCACTAATGCTCTTGTGGCTGAATGGAAGCAAGTCTCTGCAGCAATGTTCCAACATCTAGTGGAAAGCCTTCCCAGAAGAGTAGAGGCTGTTATAGCAACAAAAGGGTTGACAAACTCCATATTAATGCCCATGATTTTGGAATGAGACGTTCCACGAGCAGGTGTCCAACATACTTTTGGTCATGTAGATCTAGGACTCTAAACTCATTCAATGTCTGCTGCTGAGCCATCACTGCTCCCGAGTGGTGCAGCGGTCTAAGGCACTGCATCTCAGTACTACAGTCCCTGGTTTGAATCCAGGCTGCATCACATCCGGCTGTGATTGGGAGTCCCATAAGGCGGTGCACAATTGGCCCAGCGTCGTCCCGGGGTTTGGCCAGGGTTTGGCCGTCATTGTAAATAAGAATTTGCTCTTATAGTTGCCTAGTAAAATAACAGTTTTTTAAAGAAATGATACATTTACATTTACATTTAAGTCATTTAGCAGACGCTCTTATCCAGAGCGACTTACAAATTGGTGCATTCACCTTATGATATCCAGTGGAACAACCACTTTACAAACTAGTGGCATCTAAATCTTTTAAGGGGGGGGGTTAGAAGGATTACTTTATCCTATCCTAGGTATTCCTTAAGAGGTGGGTTTCAGTGTCTCCGGAAGGTGGTGATTGACTCCGCTGACCTGGCGTCGTGAGGGAGTTTGTTCCACCATTGGGTGCAGAGCAGCGAACAGTTTTGACT
Organism: Salvelinus sp. IW2-2015; assembly: GCF_002910315.2. Lineage (NCBI taxonomy): Eukaryota > Metazoa > Chordata > Actinopteri > Salmoniformes > Salmonidae > Salvelinus > Salvelinus sp. IW2-2015. The sequence goes on from NW_019942962.1 coordinate 215,304, forward strand.
GGGCTGAGCGGGAACTGTACCTTCCTCAGGGTAGGGAGGCGAGCCGGCCAGAGGTGGATGAACGCCAGTGCCCTTCTTTGGGTGTAGGGCCTGATCAAGAGCCTGAAGGTACAGGAGGTGCGTTCCCATCACAGCTCCGTAGCGCAGCACCATGGTCTTGTAGGCGGATGCGAGCTTCAACTGGAAGCCAGTGGAGAGAGCGGAAGAGCGGTACGGATGACAGTGAGAGAACTTGGAGAGGTTGAACCCGACCGGCTGCGGCATTCTGGATGAGTTGTAGGGTTATGGCACAGGCAGGGAGCCCAGCAACAGCGAGTTGCAGTAATCCAGACGGGGTGACAAGTGCCTGGTTAGGCCTGCGCCGCTTCCTGTGTGAGGCAGGGTCGTACTCTGCGAATGTTGTAGAGGCAAATGAACCATGGAACGGGTCACGCGCCTTGATGTTAGTTGAGAATGACAGGGTGTTGTCCAGGATCACGCCAAGGTTCTTAGCACTCTGGGAGGAGGACACAATGGAGTTGTCAACGTGATGGCGAGATCATGGAACGGCAGGTCCTTCCCCGGGAGCCGAGAGCGCTCCGTCTTGCCGAGGTTCAGCTTGAGGTGGTGATCCGTCATCCACACTGATATGTCTGCCAGAACATGTAGAGACATGCATGAATTAATTGATGGAAAGCCCTCATCCACCGATGGAATGCAAGGCTCCACCCGTGTTAAACTCTCGTAACTAGACCAGGATCCTTTTTATACAGGAACTAAAAATACATTTGAAATCTCCGCCTTTCAAAACAAACACAGACTCGGAAAGATTCTAAAAAGAAAGAATTAATGTGGCCTTGTGCCAGAATGTCCCTGTGTTCTAGTTATGAGTGATCAGGGTTTTGTGATCTCTAAAGGTGCTGCTAAGTAGGCGTAGGGGGGGGGCTTACATGTACATACAGGGCCTATGGAAACTCTTTTTTTTTTAAATATATAAAATAAAATCTACCAATGAAATCTTATTACATTTGTCAAAGTTGGAAAAAGTATAGAAAACCTGTGCAAATTATTCAAAAATTAAACCCCGGTATGTCTTGATTGCGTTTTTAGTCGCCCTGGTATGGTGGGGGCCACAAACAAAATGGTGGGAAGGTGGGGGCCACAACAAGATGGTGGAGGTGGGGCCACACAAGATCGGTGGGAGCGTGGGGGCCACAACAAGATGGTGTGGAGGTGGGGGCCACAACAAGATGGTGGGAGTTTGGGGGCCAAACAAGATGGTGTGAGGTGGGGCCACAACAAGATGGTGGAGTGGGGCCACAACAAGATGGTGGGAGGTGGGAGGTGGGAACCACACAACATGGTGGGAGCCACAAGAAGATGGTGGAAGGTGGGGGCCACAACAAAGATGGTGGGAGGTGGGGCCACAACAAGATGATGTGAGGTGGAACCACCACAACATGGTGGGAGCCACAAGAAAGTGGTGGGAGGTGGAGGCACAACAAGATGGTGGGAGGTTGGGGGCCACAACAAGATGGTGGGAGGTGGGGCACAACAAGATGGTGGGAGGTGGGGGCAAACAAGATGGTGGGAGGTGGGGCCACAACAATTAGATGGTGGGAGGTGGGGGCCACAACAAGATGGTGGGAGGTGGGGGCCACAACAAAGATGGTGGATCACAAGCAAGAATGGTGGAGCCACAAAAGATGGTGGGGGCCACAACAGATGGTGGTAGTGGGGCCACAACAAGATGTTGGGAAGTGGGGACCCAACAAGATGATGGGGAGGTGGGGGCCACAACAAGATTGGTGGAGGTGGGGCCACAACAAGATGGTTGGGGACACAAGAGGATGGTGGGAGGCTTGGGGACCATAAGAATGGTGGGATGGGGACCCACCATCTTGTTGTGCTCTGGTCATGTGTGTTTTTGTGTTTCTGTGTGTTTGTGGTGAGGTGTGTGTGTGTGTGTGTGTTGTGTGTGTGTGTGTGTCTTCGTGTGTGTGTGTGTGTCTACGTGAGTCTACACGTTGTGGTGAGCTCAGACAACAACCACATCCTTTGAGTTGAGTATAATGGAGGTTCAAGGTCAGAGAGAGACAGAACACTCACATCTTTCTACAGACCAATACCTACCCAGATCTACTTAGATCTACATGCAGATCCTCTACATCAGATCCCTCTTGAACAACGGGACCCAGTGACATATTCTTCAGAGGGTCCTCAGTCCCTCTGGGGTCGGGCACCGTTCTCCTTTGTATCATGCACACAGGTAAGAGTGTGGTGTGTGTGTGTGTGTGTGGTGACTATTGTGCGGATGTTTCCATTCTCTTGCGTACTCAGTGGTCTGTATGTGCTTAGAACAATGCTTCAGGGTTCGGGGGTACTGGAGGACCGCAGGTATTGGCGGGTCTGGAGGACCTAGGTTTGGGGGTACTGGAGGACCAGGGTTGGGGGTACAGGAGGACCAGGGTTAGGGTATTGGCGACAGGGTTGGGGGTACTGGAGGACCAGGGTTGTGGGTACTGGAGAACCAGGGTTGGGGGTACTGGAGGACCAGGGTTGGCTTGGGGTACTGGAGAACCAGGGTTTGGGGTACTGGAAGAACCAGGGTTTGTGGGGTTGGAGTGGACCAGGGTTGGGGGTACTGGAGACCAGGTTGGGGGTACTGGAGGACCAGGGTGGGGGTACTGGAGGACCAGGGTTGGGGAGTACGGAGGACCAGGTTGGGGGTACTGGAGACCAGGGTTGGGGTACTGGAGACGCAGGCGTTGGGGGTACTTGGAGGACCAGGGTTGGGGGTACTTCTTGGAGGACGCGGGTTAGGGGTACTGGAGGATTTGCCAGCCGGTTTGGGGGGTACTGAGGACCAGGTTTGGGGGTAGTGGATGAGGAACCAGGGTTTGGGGGCCTATTGGAGGACCAGGGTTGGGGGTACTGAGGACCAGGCTGGTTTGGGGGTACTGGAGGACAGGGTTGGGGTATGGAGACCAGGGTTTGGGAGGTACTGGACGGTACCAGGGTTGGGGGTTATTGGAGGACAGGTTGGGACTGGGACCAGGGTTGGGATGGGTTCTGGAGGGACCTAGGGTTGGGGGTACTGGAGGACCAGGGTTGGGGGTACTGGAGGACCAGGGTTGGGGGTACTGGAGGATCAGGTTTGGGAAACACTGTTCTATATCTGTAAGTATGTATGTACCATGACCTCATCAACATGCGTCCTGTCTTCACTGATCCACTTCAATGTCACCCTTCATTTATCTCCTCCAAGGCGATTGCTCAGAGATCATTAATGGAAAGGAAGTGGTGCCTCACTCTTTACCCTTCATGGCTCGACTGGAGGACGATAAAGGTAATCTAGTCTGTGGAGGGATCCTCATTAACGAGTCATGGGTCCTGACTGCAGCCCACTGTAGAGAACGGACGCGATTTTTCTCACACAGGTAGGTTGTCACAATACCAAATGTTTTTGTGTATATTTGTGTATATAACTTAATCATAAAAAATATATATACCAGCTGAAATGAATCAAGTCAATTGCATTGTGTTGAGTAGGTCATGTTTTATTTTGCAGTGTTGTTGTATTGCGTTGTACCTAACTGTGCTAGCCACATCCAACAAATCTCTGAGTCGATTAGTTGTTTCATCTAATCTGATTCTGGATGTTGTCTTTAGAATCAAGAAGGTCAATCTGGGTGTCCACTCGGTGAAGTATGAAGCTAAGGCTTCCAGACAGCTCGTCGCCGTGAAGAAGCATGTTCCTCATCCCGACTACAACGTTGCAGAGTTCCGCCACGACGTCATGCTGATAAAGGTCAGGATAAATACAAAACAATGACATTTCTTGTTCAAAATAAGGTGCACCGTGCTACCACCACTATTCTGTCAGAGACATTGTAATAAAGAACAATATCACAACATCATAACGTATTCAATAACTTTTTTAAATTTAGGCACTAAAAATACAAACTAGCTTTTTCCAGATGTTTGTGAAAGCAAAGACACATTGTGGAATGCATTTTTTACGTGTTACAATACAACGTGTTACTGTAATTATTGCGTGACAATACAACGTGTTACAGTAATTATTGGGTTACAATACAACGTTTTACAGTAATTATTGTGTTACAATATAACGTGTTACAGTAATTATTGTGTTACAAATACAACGTGTTACAGTAATTATTGGGATACAATACAACGTGTTACAGTAATTATTGGGTTACAATACAACGTGTTACAGTAATTATTGGGTTACAATATAATGTGTTACAGTAATTATTGTGTTACAATACAACGTGTTACAGTAATTATTGTGTTACAATACAACGTGTTTAGCCGAGTAAATATTGTGTTCCAGCATATATCATGTGGTTACAGGTAATTTATTACTTTTTATTTTTTTTTTTATTTTCTTTTTTTATTGTTTTTTTTTTTATTTTTTTTTTTGATTTTTTTTTTTTTATTTTTTGTCTTTTTTTTTTGGTTTTTTTTTTGTGTTACAAATATAATGTGTTACAGTATATTTTGTGTTACAAACACAACATATTTACGTCAGTTATTGTGTTACAATACAATGTTGTTACCTTTGTTTAGTAATTAGTTGTGTTACAATATACTTTGTATTTACATGTATAATTCGTGTTAAGCAATTATATTGTGTTAAACAGTAATTATGTGTTACAATCATAATGTTGTTCACGAGGGAATTATTGTGTACATAC
>NW_019942962.1:221475-234797 GCF_002910315.2 Salvelinus sp. IW2-2015
TATACATTGTCTCTGTGACGGGAACTGAGTAACCTGTCCTGTGCGGAGACTGATAAACATTGTCCTCTGTGCACGGTAGAACCCTGTGGATGTATAACATTGTCCTCTGTGACGTGTTAGAACCGCCGTGGATGTATGACACTGTCCTCTGTGCACGGTAGAACCCTGTGGATGTATAACATTTGTCTCTGTGCACGGTAGAACCCTGTGGATGTATAAACATTGTCCTCTGTGCCGTAGAACCCTGTGATGTAACACATTGTCCTCTGTGCACGTAGAACCCTGTGGATGTATACACATTGTCCTCTGGTGCACGGTAGAACCCTGTGGATGTATAACATTGTTCCTCTGTGCACGGTAGAACCCCTGTGATGTATACATTGTCCTCTGTGCACGGTAGAACCCTGTGGATGTATACATTGTCCTCTGTGCACGGTAGAACCCTGTGGATGTAACATTGTCCCCTGTGACGGTAGAACCCTGTGGATGTATAACATTGTCCTCTGTGCACGTAAGAAACCCTGTGGATGTATAAAATTGTCTCTGGACGGTAGAAACCTGTGGATGTATAACATTGTCCTCTGTGCACGGTAGAATGGATTTAACTCTCGCTAGACTGTGGATGTATAATGCTACTAGCCTGTGATGTCATTCATCTGTGCACGGTAGACCCCTGTGGATGTATAACATTGTCCTCTGTGCACGGTAGAACCCTGTGGATGTATAACATTGTCATCTGTGCACGGTAGAACCCTGTGGATGTATAAAACTGTTCTCTGAATTCATCCATGTGCAACATAATCCAACAGCTTGATTCTCATTATTGTTTTTGCTTGTTTGCTTTTCCTGCATTTCAAAATAAAAAATAAAAAAATTAAACAGTCAATTATTTTAGGATTCATTGGATCTAATAGTTACTCTACTAGGAAAACACGTGAAGCCAGGATGGTAAATATACAGCGCATTGGCAAAGTATTCAGACCCCTTGACTTTTTGCACATTTTGTTACGTTACAGCCTTATTCTAAAATTGATCAAATTGTTTTTTTTTCTAATCAATCCACACATAATACCTCATAATGACAAAACAAAAACAYATTTTTTGATATTTTTGCTAATTTATTAAAAAAATAAAAAATAGAAAAATATCATAAGTATTCAGACCCTTTACTCAGTACTTTGTTGAAGCAACTTTGCCAGCGATTACAGCCTCGAGTCTTCTTGGGTATGACGCTACAAGATTGGCACACCTGTATTTGGGGAGTTTCTCCCATTCTTCTCTGCAGATCCTCTCAAGCTCTGTCATGTTGGATGGGGAGCGTCCCAAAGCCACTCCTGCGTTGTCTTGGCTGTGTGCATCGTGTCGTTGTCCTGTTGGAAGGTGAACCTTTGCCCCAGTCTGAGGTCCTGAGCGCTCTGGAGCAGGTTTTCATCAAGGATCTCTATGTACTTTGCTCCGTTCATCTTTCCCTCGATCCTGACTAGTCTCCCAGTCCCCGCCACTGAAAAACATCCCCACAGCATGATGCTGCCACCGCCATGCTTCATCGTAGGYATGGTGTCAGGTTTCCTCCAGACGTGACGCTTGGCATTCAGGCCAAAGAGTTCAATCTTGTTTCTCATGGTCTCATTTCTAAAAACCTGTTTTGTCATTATGGGGTATTGTGTGTATATCGATGAGGAAAGAAGTTCATTTAATCCATTTCAGAATAAAGTTGTAACGTAACAAAATGTGCAAAAAGTCAAGGGGTCTGAATACATAAAGAAATATCCACGTTTCATTCTAGACACCAGAAGCAAAATGAAGGCTTATAGGTCTCTTAATAGACCTTATGCAAAGTTGGTAGAGACTTGTCAAATACGTAACTGCTGCCAAAAGGTGACTCAAAGGTCAAGCATGAGATTACTACATACAATAGGCCTGTGACAGAGCTGTGATGACATGCGTGGCTGCAAGAGAGATCTGAGCCCCAAGTAACAATCATTAACAGGAGGAAGAAATGTTGTGCAACAATGGGAGAGGTGAAAACCGGTTGCTCCCTGGGCCCCTCCTACTTCCACCATGCTGATTGTAAGCCATGGCTAATAGCCCGACCCACTTACTTGCATTACGCCTGCTGTTTTTAGTATATTAACACTGGGAAGACAGGAACAGGCTCAGAAAGAAAGAGAAAGAGAGAGAGAGAGAGAGAGAGAGAGAGAGAGAAATGGACCGAGAGTGCATCACACGAGGCGTCAGGAGGAGATGAATAGATGTACCCCACCTACCCAACGGACCCATGGACCTTTTTGATCCATCACCCCTGCAGCGATTGGCTCTCCTGGGTAAAGAACACACTTTAACTTATCCAACTAACTCATACTCAAAACCAGTTTGTTTGTTTTGCTCAGGCACAACAAGCAGATTCCACTAATCAACTCATCATGGACAAAAACTAAAAAGTGGCTCCATTTTGGTTAACAAGGCAACCTGCAGACCCTCACCCCTGGAGAAACAATGGTCAACACTGGCTGCATATCTAAGTAGACAGACATTGGAGTAACCATGGTTATATAGAGACAGTAGAGTACACCTTGTTAAGTAGAGACAGTAGAGTAACCATGGTTATGTAGAGACGTAGAGTAACCATTGTTGTAGAGACAGTAGAGTAACCAATGGTTATGTAGAGACAGTAGAGTAACCATTTTTAAGTAGAGACAGTAGAGTAACAATGGTTATGTAGAGACAGTAGAGTAACCATGGTTTAAGTAGAGACAGGTAGTAGTAAACCATGGTTATGTAGAAACAGTAGAGTAACCATGGTTAAGTAAAGACAGTAGAGTAACCATGGTTAAGTAGAGACACGTAGAGTAACCATGGTTAAGTAGAGACAGTACGAGTAACCATGGTTAAGTAGAGACAGTAGAGTAACCATGGTTAAGTAGAGACAGTAGAGTAACCATGGTTAGTAGAGACAGTAGAGTAACCATGGTTAAGTAGAGGCCAGTAGAGTAACCATGGTTAAGTAGAGACAGTAGAGTAGCCATGGTTAAGTAGAGACAGTAGAGTAACCATGGTTAAGTAGAGACAGTAGAGTAACCCTGGTTAAGTAGAGACAGAGAGTAACCATGGTTATGTAGAGACAGTAGAGTAACCATGGTAAGTAGAGACAGTAGAGTAACCATTGTTATAGTAAGAGACAGTAGAGTAAACCATGGTTATGTAGAGACAGTAGAGTACCTATGGTTAAGTAGAGACAGTAGAGTAACCATGGTTATGTAGAGACAGTAGAGTAACCACGGTTAAGTAGAGACAGTAGAGTAACCATGGTTATATAGAGACAGTAGAGTAACCATGGTTAAAGTAGAGACAGTAGAGTAACCATGGTTATGTAGAGACAGTAGAGTAACCATGGGTTAAGTAGAGCCAGTAGAGTAACCATGGTTAAGTAGAGACAGTAGAGTAGACCATGGTTATGTAGAGACAGTAGAGTAACATGGTTAAGTAGAGACAGTAGAGTAACATGGTTAAGTAGAGACAGAGAGTAACCATGGTTATGTAGAGACAGTAAGAGTAACCATGGTTAAGTAGAGACAGTAGAGTAACCATGGTTAAGTAGAGACAGTAGAGTAACCATGGTTATGTAGAGACGGTAGAGTAACCATGGTTAAGTAGAGACAGTAGAGTAACCATGGTTATGTAGAGACAGTAGAGTAACCATGGTTAAGTAGAGACGTAGAGTAAACCATGGTTAAGTAGAGACAGTAGAGTAACCATGGTTAGTAGAGACAGTAGAGTAACCATGGTTATGTAGAGACGTAGAGTAACCATTGTTAAGTAGAGACAGTGAGTAACCATGGTTATGTAGAGACAGTAGAGTAACCATTTTTAAGTAGAGACAGTAGGTAACCATGGTTATGTAGAGACAGTAGAGTAACCATGGTTAAGTAGAGACAGTAGAGTAACCATGGTTAATGTAGAAACAGTAGATAACCATGGTTAAGTAGAGACAGTAGAGTAACCATGGTTAAGTAGAGACGTAGAGTAACCATGGTTAAGTAGAGACAGTAGAGTAACCCTGGTTATGTAGAGGACAGTAGAGTAACCATGGTTAAGTAGGACGTAGAGTAACCATGGTTAGTAAGAGACAGTAAGAGTCCATGGTTAAGTAGAGGAGTAGATAACCATGGTTAAGTAGAGACAGTAGAGTAGCCATGGTTAAGTAGAGACAGTAGAGTAACCATGGTTAAGTAGAGACAGTAGAGTAACCTGGTTAAGTAGAGACAGTAGATTAACCATGGTTATGTAGAGACAGTAGAGTAACCATGGTTAAGTAGAGATCACTGTGACAGTAAGCCCACTGGTGTATGTGAGTAAGCATCAACATTTCGCTAAGTGGAACTCTACAACCGGTTAGTAAGACAGTAGAGTACCATTGGTTTATTAGAGACAGTTAGACGGTAACCATGTAAGTAGAGACTCGAGTATACCCATGGTTATGTTAGAGACACGTAGAGTAACCATGTTGTAGGAGGAGGTAGTAGGTAACCATGGTTAAGTAGACGACAGTAGAGTAGACCATCGGTTAGTGTAGAGCACGTAGAGTAACCATCGGTTAAGTAGAGACAGTTAAGTAACCATGGTTAGTAAGACAAGAGAGTAACCATGTGTTATAGTAAAGACAGTAGAGTTAAATGGTTAAGGAGCAGACAGTAGAGTAACCATGGTTTAGTAGAGACAGTAGAGTAACCATGGTTATGTAGAGGGTGAAGTAACCATGGTTAAGTAGAGACAGTAGAGTAACCATGGTTATGTAGAGACAGTAGAGTAACCATGGTTAAGTAGAGACAGTAGAGTAACCATGGTTAACCGTAGAGGACAGTAGAGTAACCATGGTTAAGTCAGAGTAGACGTCCATGACAGTTAATTCTTCCATGGTTCTCATGTAGAGCACAGTGTTTCAGCACTTATTAAATAACCCAATGTTAGGGGTGAAGAAGACAGTAGCATAACTGTGAGATCCTCATATTTAGGATTAATATTGGAGAGTTAACACGTTAAGAGTAACCATTTTAAGTAGAGACAGTAGGTGTAACTCAAGGTTACTCTGTCGTACGAACTCTATATAACGCAGTGGGTTATAGACGTAACCATGGTTAAGTAGAACAGCTCCAAGACTGTACTACCATCGTTGATACTAAGTGTGTATAAACTACAGTCACGCACGCTATAACATGGTTAGATGTAAAGACAAGTAGCAGTGTTCACACTGACCATAATCCGTGTAAGGTTATTTAAGACAGTAGAGTCGACATGCGTTCAGACTTGAACCATAAAGAGGTAACTGGACAGTAGACGTAACTGGTCTCTACTTAACCAATCATGGTTGGATTATCTGGTAGAGCACTAAGTAGGACTTGTGCTACTACCCTATGGTCTAACCTTGTGAGAGGATTCTTATCGTAGATGTCTTAACCAAATCGGTTTATTGTACGATCTGACAAGTAGAGATAAATACCATACCGGCTGGTTTCAATGTGAGGCCAGTAGAGTAACCATGGTTAGCTCTTAGACGACATGGTTTCTTTATCGACACTTTGTCAAGCCCTCGGTATTACGGGTTACACTAGATAGAGACAGAAGTACGAGTACCCATGGTTTAAGTAGAGACAGGTCTCCGTCTAAGTCCCAGGTATATCTTCCTCAGTTCGGTAACAGTAGTTCTCAACGACTATTGAAAAGATTGCTCACACCCTTTATGGTGTAGTGAGGAGGGAGGGTTCCTCTGCAACCCTGGTCTCTCCTTTCAGCCTCACAGGAGGTTTACTCCCTCTTGGGGTTCTATTAATTGACCATGGGTTAGACCTTGATGCATCAATTACCGGTTACTCTAACTGATCGTACTCTACCCTTTGGATAAGATTTCTGTAGAAGACAGTAAGATCGCTTAGGATACTCTCAACCTACATGGACTACCCTGACTGTTGTACTAACAACCATGGGGTATGAACTAAGTGACAGTAGAAGTAATAACATGCTTCTACTTAGGCTATGGATTACTGGCTAAACTGTCTCTAACCTAACCAGGTTACTCTAGTATGAGACACTGGGTCTCTAATTAGATCACGACAAGTTGGGTAAACACACTTCACGTGTTCTCTAAGTGTAGTAAACGCGTCAGGGTTATGTAGACGTAACCCTTGTATTTAGCGTTAAATCTCAGTGTGAGGAATGACGTAGCATAACTGGTTAGCTCGCTACATATAGGACTCATGGTTAAAGTAGTACGATACTGGGTCATACTGTAGAACCAGTAACGCATGGTTATTAACGTGCTAGACAGTATGACGTAACCCTCATGGCTTGTACTCTAAGCATAAGAAGAACCATCAGAGGGATGTATAAACCCTATGGTTACTTGTAGAGGTTCACATCAGAACTGTAAGTAACCATTTGAGTACTCAAGGGGTTATCCTCTAGAGACACTGTCTCTAGCTAGTAGTACAACACATGGTTTGTTAACGTATGCACTAGACAGCTTAGTACTCTACTTAGTCAACATGGGCTACTACTACACATTGTGGTCTATTCTGTATAGAGAACACTTAGTCCAATGGCACATTAACTAGTACATGGTTAGCTAGATGACAAAGTAGAGCATAACCATGGTTATGTAGCTGCCAGACTATGCTAGAACTGTATAAACCAATCCGGAGGGGTTAACGTATGAAGACCACGTAGATAGTAACATGGTTATATAGAAGACAGTAGATGTAACCATGGTTACAGTAGAGGGACAGTAGAGCTCAAACCCTTGGTTATGTAGAGACAGTAAGAGTAAAGCATGGGTTAAGTACGCTACCCTAGGGGTCCTTACATAACCAGTTACTGCTACATTGGTCTCTACTTACCATGGTTACTTCTAATCTGTCTCTCATTAACATGGTCTACTCTATGTCTTACTGTCTAATTACTAGTAAGTAAACCCAATTGGTTACTCGGTCATAAACTGTCGTTGAGAACGACACCCATCGGTTTAGCTCTAACTGTCTTTACATGTAATCCTAGAGGTTACCTGAGAAGCATCTGGGTTTGCTATTCAATAACTCGTGATAGACAGGGTTGTACTCATGACAGTGTAATCTCTACTTAAACCACTCGGGTTCTCAATCTAGGTTACTAGTCTCTACATTTAACGCATAGGGTTAACATCTGATCAGAGTAACTCGATCTCGGTGATTCAATGAAAAATGGTTATTACTACTTGAGCTCTACAATGAACAACATGGGAGAGTGTACTACACTACTGTCTTACTCTAACATGGTTACTATGACTCTACTGTTCTAATACCAATGGGTTATATACTGTCTCTACTGGTAAACCATGGGTTATCTACTGTCTTATGCATGGATTCTACTTCGTTTAATATTCTCGTACTAGACTCTAGATACAGTGTAAGAAACGTATATAACCCATGGTTTTCAATAGGTATGTATGATCCTAATTGTAAAGAAGTAACTCCCCATGGTTAAGTAAGGTCAGACAAGTAAGACGTTAGTAAGAAACTCCCCTATACTTGCGTTATTTACGCACTTGAGATTTAGGACACTAACTGTCTCTACATACTATGGTTAGTTCCTCACTGGTCTCCTACTTAAGCGATGTTACTCTAGACACACACCATGTGAGTGTAACGTCCTACATAAGCATCCATTGGGTACTTTAAGTAGAGAACAAGTACTGAACTGGTCTCCACTTTAAGTACATACGGGTTTACTGCTCTACTGGTCTCTACTTAACCATGGGGCATTACTTGGTTAACTGTAAGCGACTCAGGTAGACGCTATACACTCCAAGCTGAGTAGGATTATGTCAGACGCACCATGCTGATGATTGTTAAACTCTTAACACTAAGAGATTGAAGGGTTAGTCTACGCACTAAGTCTAGAACGTCTACAGAGAACTATTTGATAGCATAGAGGGTACTTAACGTAGCCTGTAACTCATGGGGTTTAAGCTTATGAACAATAACGACTACGTAGAATAGTAGGTCATACTCTAAGCTGGGTCTCTTACTTAAACCATATGGTTAGCGTATTAACGTAGAGACACGATGATGTTAACCTCTAACTTTAACCATGGGGTTATCTACCCTGTCTCTACACAACACAATTGGTAAGTTAATTACTCAAGATAACGTTGATCTCTAGCTCTAACCATCAGTGGTAAGCTTGTAACCATTGTTAGTAGTAAGATCAGTAGATGTAACCATCACTGTCTTATCAGATTAGCGTTACAGACCAACCGGCTTAAGCCAGACAGTGGAGTACCAATGGTTAGTAGAGACAGTGAGTAACCATGGTTATCGTCGACGACACGTAGAAGATTAGAGAGTTCCTCAAGGTCTAGGCTGTCTCTAGCTTTAAAAGAACGACAGTAGACCGGGATCCGGAGTTGGAGTCTTAAGTAGAGTAAACTAGGTCTCTACATATACTCAAGTACGGTTTACTCCTGACTGTCTCACCTCCCATGGTTTATTTAAAACGTAGACATGTCCAGTAGAGGGGTAACCATTAGTCTAAGTAGAGAATAAGAGTAACCATCTGAGTTAACTGTCTCGTACAGATAAACCTAGTATGACATGCTAAGACTGGTACCACTCTATTACAATCGAAAGGTTGAGATGTAAGTCTACGTAGGTCGTAACTAGTAACAATGTAACCATGGTTAAAGGAGCATAAGGTAAACATTGTAAGGACAGTAAGAGTAAACACTGGTTCAAGTGGAATGCGTAACAGTAGGCAGTAACCATGGTAAGTTAAGAGACAGTAGAGTAACCATGGTTAAGTAGAGACAGTGGAGTAACCCTCAACTGGATTAACGTAGAGACGAGTTACTGTAGACATGTTGTATAATTAACGCATGTATGTACAGTAGAGTAACACGTTACTGGTACCATGGTCTTACGTCAGTAACATGGTTAACCATGGTTAAGTAGAGCCAGTAGAGTAACATTGTTAAGTAAGACAGTAGAGTACAGGTTAAGTGAGACAGTAAAGTAACCATGGTTTAAGTAGAGCCAGTAGAGTAACACATTGTTAAGTAGAGACAGTAGAGTAACCATGGTTAAGTAGAGACAGTAGAGTAACCATGGTTAAGTAGAGACAGTAGAATAACCATGTTAAGTAGAGACAGTAGAGTAACCATGGTTATGTATAGACAGTTAGAGTACACCATGGTTAAGTAGAGCGCGGATGACAGACCTGAACTAACAGAGGACACTATCGCCACCTAGTGGTTGAACTGATCAGATCTATGTCCTACTCTGATGATCCTGTTTTAATTATTTATTTGTATTTGCTGTTGATCTGTGTATCTGTCGTAGTGTTGTGGCAGACCATGTTTATTATTTTTTATTGCTTGTTATTTGTGTATCTGTCGTAGTGTTTGTGGCAGGGCCTGGCGTCGGGACTGAGCTGCTCTGCCTTGTGGTACCAAGTGGAGGCGGAGAGACAGGGCGGGGCTGTGACCTGGATCCAGCGCAGGCGGTTCTGTCAGAGGTACATTTTACATTTTAGTAGTTTAGCAGGTCCTCTTATCCAGAGACACAATCAGTGTCAGGAAGAGAGAAAAAAAAGAAAGTGTGAGTGTATTTTAAAAAAAATATATAATTTACACAGTAAGTTGCACCGTAAAATTAAACCACAGATGAAGATGCCAGACTTAGCCAGTAGGAGTGACCAAAAACAAACTGACCAGGGCATTTTCTCAATTAGATTCACTCAACACCTGCATCTCTCTCCTCCGTCCTCTCTGGCGTCCTTGTTGTTCTTTTTTTTTTTTTAAGTCAAAGGTATTCGAGAAAAGGGAAAGTGGATAGAAAATGCACTTGTATGAAATGAAACTCTCCTTCTCCATTTGCGTGTCATCAGGCCAATGACGTTCGCAAGGGTGGAATCCCCCCCCCCCCAAAAAAACGAATTAGCTAGCTGCGCAAAACATTTTGTAGATTTAAAAAGTAGCATATCATTTAAATGTTTGCATACTTTTCTACTTTCAGAAAACAATAGCTGATTCAAAGGGGGGTGTGGGAAGGACTCCGTTTGGATCATAGAGAATGATAGAGGTCTCTAAAAGGGGAACCGCCATTGAGGGCTTCCACCATTTTAAAGTAGTCAACTGGGTGGGACAACCAACTTCATTTCCTGATTCCTCCTGGTAACCCTGTTGGAGTCATGTCAGCCAATGGTGAAGAAGAAAATGGACTTACTTCAAAAATGGAGATAGCCTCAACGGTGATGCCCATACTGTCACAGACGCTTTAATGCCAGAGATACAAAGATGATGTCATCTATCTATCTATCTATCTATCTATCTATACTATCTATCTATCTATCTATCTATCTATCTATCCTAATCTATCTATCTATCTATCTATCTCTATCTATCTATCTATATCTATCTATCTATCTCTATCTATCTATCTATCTATCTATCTATCTATCTATCTATCTATCTATCTATCCTAATCTATCTATCTATGTATCTAAGTCTATCTATCTATCTATCTATCTATCTATCTATCTATCTATCTATCTATCTATCTATCTATCTATCTATCTATCTATCTATCTATCTATCTATCTATCTATCTATCTAAAGGAGACTATCGCAGAGAGGACCACTGTCTTCTGTTTGCCTACTAACGACACTCTCCTCTACCACTTATCGATTTCCAGGTCACGGAAGACAGAGAGAGAGCAGAAGGACAGACCTTTGCCCAAATGAGAAAAGGCTCTAGTGTCTCAATTTAGAATAATCAAAGGATTTATTTATTTCTACCTGTGGTAACATAGGCACTACGTTGACCTGGCTGTCCTAAGCACCCAGGACCAGTACCAGTTCCTTCTGCAGACCATGGCTGGTGAGAGGGACACCTTCTGGCTGGGTCTGCAGCCCCACACTGCCCCTGGTGGCTGGGGGTGGAAGTGGGTGGATGGCCAGGGGCTGAGCTATGATCGCTGGTACATAAAGAGTCCCGGACCTGGACTCTGTGGTTGTCTGGAGAGCAGCCTCAAAGGCGAGAATAAACTGCTGGCGAGATCCTGTGGCGAGACCGTGGAGCGACATGGTTTCATCTGCCAAGGTGAGTGAGGACGACTGACAGTTTAATCGGTCCCTATTCACTCCCTACTCCTTCCCCTTGTGCCTAAAGAGAGTACATAGAAGCACTACTGTAACCTGTACCTTATGACTGTACGATATATGATCTGCAATGAGGTGAAAGCAATACGTTGGAAGCTCCTCCAAGAAGTAGAATGAGAATGGGTCGAGAGCAGTGAAATGACTCGCTGAATGACTGTTTCCATTGGCTTGGAAAGCCAGCATCCCGGAGTCGCCTGTTGACGTTGAGACTGGTGTTTTGCGGGTACTATTTAAAGAAGCTGCCAGTTGAGGATTTGTGAGGCGTCTGTTTCTCAAACTAGCCACTCTAATGTACTTGTCCTCTTGCTCAGTTGTGCACCGGGGCCTCCCACTCCTCTTTCTATTCTGGTTACGGCCAGTTTGCGTTGTTCTGTGAAGGGAGTAGTACACAGCGTTGTATGAGATCTTCAGTTTCTTGGCAATTTCTTGCATGGAATAGCCTTCATTTCTCAGAACAAGAATAGACTGACGAGTTTCAGAAGAAAGTGCTTTGTTTCTGTCCATTTTGAGCCTSTAATCGAACCCACAAATGCTGATGCTCCAGATACTCAACTAGTCTAAAGAAGGCCAATTGTATTGCTTTATATTCCATAAAAAAATCAGCCGTTTCCAGCTACAATAGTCATTTACAACATTAACAATGTCTACACTGTAATTCTGATCAATTTTATGTTATTTTAATGGACAAAAAAATGTGCTTTTCTTTCAAAAACAAGGACATTTCTAAGTGACCACAAACTTTTGAACGGTAGAGTATAACTATTTAATTGTCATTTATATCTATTGAATTGACAGGCGCTGTACCCCCTGAGCGGCTAAAGGCGGAGTCTGAAGGGACTGATCATGTGACTGTGCATTGGGACACGCCCCCTCTGATGCAGACAGCTGATCATAGCTACAGAATCACCACATGTAGCTTCCAGCCTCACCCTCATCTTTCTCTCCTCCACCCTTCTCTCCCTCCTCGCCACACCCCTCCTCTTTTCCTCTGTCCTTCCCGCCACCTCCCTCACCCCACCACCTCGTGTTGCCTACTCCACCTCCCCCGCTCCAACAGCTCCACCTCCCACTCCACCCGGATCTCTGGCCTAACCCCGGGAACCCAGTACACCGTCAGCGTTGCCACAGTGATCACTCGCCCAGATCCTGTCACCGGTGACGACGTCACCACCGACAGTGACCCAGTCACGGTGACCGTCACAACAATAGGTGAGTGACACACACACACACACACACACACACACACACACACACACACACACAACACACACACACACACACACACACACACACACACACACACATCTAAGTATACTAGTTGTGAGTATTGTTTGTGTGTAATATGAATGTGTGTTACAGGTCTCTTCTCTCCACTAGGGGGCGATGGTGGGCAGCAGCTGGTTGCCACGGTACTGAGTGTGGTTAAATTCATCTATCTGGCTGTCTTGCTCTGCTTGCTTTACCTCATCCTGAAGAGAAGTGAGTCTGACCATGGATCAATCACTCTATCAAATCAATCTGTCGATCGATCAAACCCGGGCCAGCTAGCCGATTGACCAATAAATCAATCAAAAGTTAGAATACAACAATTTGATAAGTGAGGTTTCAGACCATGCTCATACTCCATGTCCCTGTCTCTAGATGCTGTCCAGGCTCCTGAACCTGATCTGGAATCAGTAGAACTCCCTACTGAAGAAGAATACATTTTAGACATGATTAAAACTGGTCCTAGATCCGTTGAATTCCCTTCTGGAGAATGCATTGTTGAGCTGCCACCTGAAGAATAATGTATTGTCTGACTAAAACTGGTCCTAGATCAGTGGTGCCCCCTCCTGGAGAATGCATTGTTGAGCTGCCACCTGAAGAATACTGCATTGTCTGACTAGAACTGGTCCTAGATCAGTGGTGCCCCCTCCTGGAGAATGCATTGTTAAACTGCCACCTGACTAGAACTGGTCCTAGATCAGAAAACAGCAGCTCTACCTGGCAAATCTACCTTTTGTATGAATTATTTAGCTTTTTTCTTATACAATATTTAGCTTTTTGTATGAATTATTTAGCTTTATGTTCAAATTATTTTTGCTTTGTTTAAATTATTTAGCTGTTTGTTCAAATTATTTAGCTTTAAAAATATAAT
>NW_019942962.1:238436-252145 GCF_002910315.2 Salvelinus sp. IW2-2015
GACCGCTTTTCTCATAGTTAAAGATACCCCCAACAACACCCGAAACAAAAAGTAATGGAGAATGATGAATACAAGCTGCAGACAATGTGTTATTAGTCTTGATAATACTTATAAGCAAAATAGTTTTATCTTAACAAGATATACCTGTTTAAATATAAGTTTTAGAAAAAGTATTTGTACACACCTTAAGGCGAAGTAGATTTTATTATCGACTAGGAATTAATAGAAGCATTGAGAATTATTTAACAGGTTAGAAAAATAGGTATTTTGACCTCAATACAACGTGTTAGAAAACTATTTTAATTTATTTATTTAACTTTTACCTTTTACATTGTCAAGTAGTCTGATTTTCATGCTGGCATGGAAACATGTTGCTCCTAATGCATATATATAGGAGAAATGTACATTAGTTGTATGTTCATAGTATGCTTTATACAAGCACAAAATATAGCCTTAGTTCCCAAATGGCACCCTATTCCCTACTATAGTGCACTACTTTAAACAGAGCCTATGGCACCCTATTCCTATATAGTGCACTACTTTAAACCAGAGCCCTATGGCACCCTATTCCCTACATAGGCGCTACTCACTTGATATACCAGATCCCTATGGCCACCTTATGCCCTACATAGTGCACTACTTTAAACCAGATCCCTATGGCACCCTATCGCCCTACATAGTGCACTACGTAGCAAAAGGGGAGCCATTCGAGATGACAACAAAGGACATAACAAGTGAAAGAGCGAAAGAAGCTCCATGACAATGATTTTCGCATTTGTATGAATTATTTAGCTTTTTGTGTGAATTATTTAGCCTTTTTCTACACTATATTTAGATTTTTGTTCAAAATTTATTTTGCTTTTTTTCAAATTATTTAGCTTTTGTTCAAATTATTTAGCTTTTATGTTCAAATTATTTATTGCTTTATTGGTTCAATTTACCTTTTTGTTTGAATTATTTACCTTTTTGTAGACATTATTTAGCTTTTTGACCGATTGACTTTATTGTTGGCATTTTGTCTCTACTATTGGTGAAAAGTTTATCTTCTTCAACAGACCGTATGAGTGGCCTAACAGCCTAACAGTGTAACAGGGTACTTCTATATTAGAAATTTAACAGTAAAGTAACTTTTTGTGTTCTGGAACTGACTGAGGTTCATTTGTACTGCTCAAATACTACTTTAGTCAATACATAAACTCTTGTTTATCGCATTGTTATCGTTCGT
Source organism: Salvelinus sp. IW2-2015 (assembly GCF_002910315.2). Taxonomy (NCBI): domain Eukaryota; kingdom Metazoa; phylum Chordata; class Actinopteri; order Salmoniformes; family Salmonidae; genus Salvelinus; species Salvelinus sp. IW2-2015. The sequence goes on from NW_019942962.1 coordinate 239,662, forward strand.
TTCGTCTCTTTTTACACATTCAGAAAATTATTGACAGTCAAAAAGCTGCAAAGATTGAGGGAACACATGGAACATTTTTCATTCCACTTCTCCACACACATATGACCTGATCGAAGGTATTAGATGAATGCCCCATGGACCTGCCCCGGGTCAACTGGGTTGGCGTTGGAACAGGGCTGCCTTCCGGAAGTGAGTCAGGTGCCCGTTTTTGACCCACGGCAAAGTCGACTCAAATCAAATTTTATTGGTCACATACACATGGTTAGCAGATGTTAATGCGAGGGGTAGRGAAATACTTGTGTTTCCAGCTCCGACAGTGCAGTAATATCAAACAAGTAATCTAACAACTACCTAATACACACAAATCTAAAGGGGTGAATGAGAATATGTACATATAAATATATGGATGAGCAATGGCCGAGCGGCATAGGATGCAATAGATGTATAAAATACAGTATATACATGTGATAATTTTTTTAATTATTTTATTTCACCTTTATTTAACCAGTAGGCAAGTTGAGAACCCGTTCTCATTTACAATTGCGACCTGGCCAAGATAAAGCAAAGCAGTTCGACACATACAACAACACAGAGTTACATGGAGTAAACAAAACATACAGTAAAATAACAGTGAAAAATAAGTCTATATACAATGTGAGCAAGTGAGGTGAGATAAGGGAGGTGAAGGCAAACAAAATTATATATAAATAAATAAATATATATATAAAAAGGCCATGGTGCAAGTAAATACAATATAGCAGGTGAAAACACTGAAATGGTTGGTTGCAGTGGAAGAAGTGCAAAGTAGAGATAGAAATAATGGGGTGCAAAGGAGCAAAATAAATAAATAAATACAGTAGGTAAAGAGGTAGTTGTTTGGGCTAAATTATAGATGGGCTATGTACAGGTGCAGTAATCTATGAGCTGCTCTGACAGCTGGTGCTAAAGCTAGTGAGGGAGATAAGTGTTTCCAGTTTCAGAGATTTTTGTAGTTCGTTCCAGTCATTGGCAGCAGAGAACTGGAAGGAGAGGCGGCAAAGGAAGAATTGGTTTTGGGGGTGACCAGAGAGATATACCTGCTGGAGCGCGTGCTACAGGTAGGTGCTGCTATGGTGACCAGCGAGCTGAGATACGGGGGGACTTTACCTAGCAGGGTCTTGTAGATGACCTGGAGCCAGTGGGTTTGGCGACGAGTATGAAGCGAGGGCCAGCCAACGAGAGTGTACAGGTCGCAGTGGTGGGTAGTATATGGGGCTTTGGTGAAAAAACGGATGGCACTGTGATAGACTGCATCCAATTTATTGAGTAGGGTTTTGGAGGCTATTTTGTAAATGAACATCACCGAAGTTGAGGATTGGTAGGATGGTCAGTTTTACACAGGGTATGTTTGGCAGCATGAGTGAAGGATGCTTTGTTGCGGAATAGGAAGCCAATTCTAGATTTAACTTTGGATTGGAGATGTTTGATGTGAGTCTGGAAGGAGAGTTTACAGTCTAACCAGACACCTAGGTATTTGTAGTTGTCCACATATTCTAAGTCAGAGCCGTCCAGAGTAGTGATGTTGGACAGGCGGGCAGGTGCAGGCAGCGATCGGTTTAAGACATGCATTTAGTTTTACTTGTATTTAAGAGCAATTGGAGGCCACGGAAGGGAAGTTGTATGGCATTGAAGCTCGCCTGGAGGGTTGTAACACAGTGTCAAGAGAAGGGCCGAGAATATACAGAATAGTGTCGTCTGCGTAGAGGTGGATCAGAGACTCACCAGCAGCAAGAGTGACATCATTGATGTATACAGAGAAGAGTTGATCCAAGAATTGAACCCTGTGGCACCCCCATAGAGACTGCCAGAGCCCGGACAACAGACCCTCCGATTTGACACAACTGAACTCGATCAGAAAGTAGTTGTGTGAACCAGCGAGGCAATCATTAGAGAAACCAAGGCTGTCGAGTCTGCCGATGAGGATGTGGTGATTGACAGAGTCAAAAGCCTTGGCCAGGTCAATGAATACGGCTGCACAGTATTGTTTCTTATCGATGGCGGTTAAGATATCGTTTATGACCTTGAGCGTGGCTGAGGTGGCACCCATGACCAGCTCTGAAACCAGAATGTCATAGCGGAGAAGTATGGTGGGATTCGAAATGGTCGGTAATCTGTTTGTTGACTTGGCTTTCGAAGACCTTAGAAAGGCAGGGTAGGATAGATATAGGTCTGGAGCTGTTTGGTCAAGAGGGTCCCCCCCTTTGAAGAGGGGATGACTGCAGAGCAGCTGCTTTCCAATCTTTGGGAATCTCAGACGACACGAAAGAGAGGTTGAAAAGGCTAGTAATAGGGGTGGCAACAATTTCAGCAGATAGTTTTAGAAAGAAAGGGTCCAGATTATCTAGCCCGGCTGATTTGTAAGGGTCCAGATTTTGCAGCTCTTTCAGAACATCAGCTGACTGTATTTGGGAGAAAGAGAAATGGGGAAGGCTTGGGCGAGTAGCTGAGGGGAGGGCAGTGCTGTTGACCGGGGTCAATATGAGTAATGTAAGACATGTAAACATTATTAAAGTTACATTATTTAAAGTGGCATTGTTTATTAAAGTGACTAGTGATCAATTTATTAAAGTGGCTAGTGATTGGGTCTCAATGTGGGCAGCAGCCTCTCTGAGTTAGTGATTGCTGTTTAGCAGTCTGATGGCCTTGAGATAGAAGCTGTTTTTCAGTCTCTCGGTCCCTGCTTTGATGCACCTGTACTGACTTCGCCTTCTGGATGGTAGCGGGGTGAACAGGCAGTGGCTCGGGTGGTTGTTGTCCTTGATGATATTTATGGCCTTCCTGTGACATCGAGTGGTGTAGGTGTCCTGGAGGGCAGGTAGTTTGCCCCCGGTAATGCGTTGTGCAGACCTCACCACCCTCTGGAGAGCCTTGCGGTTGAGGGCGGTGCAGTTGCCGTACCKGGCGGTGATACAGCCTGACAGGATGCTCTCGATTGTGCATCTGTAAAAGTTTGTCAGGGTTTTGGGTGACAAGCCAAATTTCTTCAGCCTCCTGAGGTTGAAGAGGTACTGTTGCGCCTTCTTCACCAAGCTGTCTGTGTGGGTGGACCATTTCAGTTTGTCTGTGATGTGTACGCCAAGGAACTTAAATATTTCCACCTTCTCCACTGCTGTCCCATCGATGTGGATAGGGGTGCGCTCCCTCTGCTGTTTCCTGAAGTCCACGATCATCTCCTTTGTTTTGTTGATGTTGAGTGAGAGGTTGTTTTCCTGACACCACACTCCCAGGGCCCTCACCTACTCCCTGTAGACTGTCTCGTCGTTGTTGGTAATCAAGCCTACCCCTGTAGTGTCGTCTGCAAACTTGATGATTAAGTTGGAGGCGTGCATGGCCACGCAGTCGTGGGTGAACAGCGAGTACAGGAGGGGGCATGCACCCTTGTGGGGCCCCAGTGTTGAGGGTCACCGAAGCGGAGATGTTGTTTCCTACCTTCACCCACGAGTGTATTACCCCTGCACGTAGTGCAATCAATATGCTGATAGAATTTAGGTTGCGCCTGGTTCTCAAATTTTCTTTGTTAAAGTCCCCAGCTACAATAAATGCAGCCTCAGGATATATGGTTTCCAGTTTATATAGAGCCCAGGGAAGTACCTTGAGGGGGAATGTCCACAGCTGTGACTATAACTGACGAAACTTCTCTTAGGATGTAAAATGGCCGGCATTTGATTGTAAGGAATTCTAGGTTGGGTGAGCAGAAGGACTTGAGTTCCTGTAWGTTGTTATGATTACACCATGAGTCGTTAATCATAAAGCACACCCCCGCCCTTCCTCTTCCCTGAGAGGTGTTTATCTCTGTCGGCGCGATGCATGGAGAAGCCCGGTGGCTGAACCGATTCCGACAACATAACCCGAGAGAGCCATGCTTCCGTGAAACAGAGAATGTTACAATCTCTGATGTGTCTCTGGAAGGCAACACTTGTTCGAATTTCGTCTACCTTGTTGTGACATTGGAGAGTAGTATACTCGGGAGCGGTGGGCGATGTGCCCGTCTACGGAGCCTGACCAGGAGGCCGCTCCGTCTGGCCATTCTGTGGCGCTGTTGTCTTGGGTCGGCTTCTGGGATTAGATCCATTGTCCTGGGTGGTGGTCCGAACAAAGGATCCACTTTGGAAAAGTCGTATTCCTGGTCGTAATGTTGGTATGTTGACGTTGCTCTTATATCCAATAGATCTTCCCGGCTGTATGTAATAAYAATTAAGATTTCCTGGGGTAACAATGTAAGAAATAATACATAAAAATAACAAAATACTGCATAGTTTCCTAAGAACTCGAAGCGAGGCGGCCATCTCTGTCAGCGCCATCTTGCTTGACAAAAGTGACGTAGGTTAAGCACATGGAGTAATGAGTAGGATTCTGTCTTAGCTAAATTCTTGCTTGAGAAATTGGTTTAATGCTGTTACTTTTTCATAATTTTGATTGAAAACAGTCACAGTAAGGTATTTAAAAACCTCTTAAGGATCGGACCCTTTTTRTAAATTTTCGCCTACAATGACAWACCCYAATCTAACTGCCTGTAGCTCAGGACCTGAAGCAAGGATATGCGTGTTCTTGATACCATTTGAAAGCAAACAGTTTGAAGTTTGTGGAAATTATGAAATTAATGTAGGAGAATATAACCCCTGAGATCTGGTAAAAGATAATACATAGAAAAAAAACATGCGTTTTTTCATCATCTTTGAAATGCATGGGAAAGGKCATAATGTATTATTGCAGTTTAGGCACAATTTATATTTTGGCCACTAGATGGCAGCAGTGTATGTGCAAAGTTTTAGACTGATCCAATGAACTATTGCATTACTGTTCAAAATGTTGTATCAAGTCTGCCCAAATGTGCCTAATTGATTGATGTAATTCGTACATAACTGTTGCCACTCTCCTCAAACAATAGCATGTATTATTCTACTGTAAATGGACCGCAGTTAGAAGAACAAGAATTTAAGCTTTCTGCCAATATCAGATTATTTCTCTTGTCCTGGAAAGTAATCTTTCTTACTTACAAACCTCATGCTAAGTACGCAGAGCCTACGTTAGCTCAAGCCGTCCCGGTGGGGGGGGGGGACGACAACCCAATCCCGTAGACGTTTTAGATTGTATCCACAGAAATGATTTGATACTTGAGATTTTTAAAAAGCGACATGCATTAGACCTTAAGTATGTGTCATACTAGTCCTATCCAAAACACCATGCCGGCACAGTAGCCTGCGTTATATGCCAGGTGAGGTTTACAGACGTCATTTAATAGGTCCGTGCATTTGCATGGCTTGGGCAGAGCTGACTTTGTCTAGATGAGTACAGCCAATTACTATAACACATAGTCATGGACAAACAGATGTACGCGTCTAGTAGCACTCCCTTAGTTGTGTTTCCTCATACCCGACGACTATTCCAACACGCATTGCCTGTTGACTATAACCTGATCGCTCTGGACGTCATCTTACTGATACTTCACACCAACCAAATAGCTGTTGGTCCTCGTGTGTGTGTGTGTGTGTGTGTGTCGTGTGTGTGTGTGTGGTGTGTGTCGTAGTGTGTGTGTGTTGGTGTTGTGTGTGTGTGTGGTGTGTGTGTGTGTTGTGTGTGTTGTGTTGTGTGGGTGTTTGGGTGTGTGTTGTGTGTGTGTGTTCGTGTGTGTGTGTGTGTGTGTGTGTGTGTTGTGTGGGTTGTGTGATTGTCGCTGTGTGGTTGTGGCGGTGGTGTGTGTGTCTGTGTGTTTGCGCGCTGAATATGGCCAGCAGGGGGAGTTAGAGTAATGTAATTGAACTGCTGTTGTCCTGGCAGATCCCTGGTTCTGTGAACTATATGGCAGAATGACTGAATACACTGACACCAAACAGGATGATAATAGCCAAGTAACATCTTAAGGTAAAGACTCTTATTCACTGTTTTAAAATAAGTAGTCTAGAACCTTTGCTCAGGTGCAAATGCTTTGAGTGAAGAATGTACATGATCCAGTCTGATTCTCCAGTCTGATTGTCCAGTCTGATTATCCAGTCTGATTATCCAGTCTGATTCCCCAGTCTGATTCTCCAGTCTGATTCTCCAGTCTGATTATCTAGTCTGATTCTCCTGTCTGATTATCCAGTCTGATTATCCAGTCTGATTCTCCAGTCTGATTATCCAGTCTGATTCTCCAGTCTGATTCTCCAGTCTGATTCTCCAGTCGGATTTATTGCCACCTACTTTATCTGGCCTGCCACTTTTAATTTACGTTGTCAATAACACGTTGTCAATATCAGGGGTCCATAGCAGTATGTAATAGTTCTATTCATCTCAGATTAAGCACAAGGTACCCAATATTCAGTCAATGTGTAAAATCACGGTGACTTGACTTGTTCCTTTTAGCTCCTAACGGAGCGAAAGGCTGCGTGGCTTCATGTGAACTCCCTGTTTAAAGGAGAGATTCCTCTGGCCGTGCACTAGCACGAGAAAACCCTGGAAACCTGGACTGGGAGGTTAAAGGGTTCCTGAGTCGATGGAAAGGAGAGCTGTAGCATCTGTCTGTGTCATAGTCACAATTATTTTTTATTTACCTAGGCAAGTCAGTTAAGAACAAATTCTTATTTTCAATGACAGCCTAGGAACAGTGGGTTAATTGCCTTGTTCAGCGGCAGAAATACAGATTTGTACTTTGTCAGCTCTAGGGATTTGATCTTGCAACCTTTCGGTTTCTAGTCCAACGCTCTAACCACTAGGCTATGCTGTGGTTAACCCAACCCAACCCAGGGTTAGTGTTATGGTTGGCCACTTGGATGGGTCTGACTCTGAACCCAACCCAACCCAGGGTTAGTGTTATGGTTGGCCTCTTGGATGGGTCTGACTCTGAACCCAACCCAACCCAGGGTTAGTGTTATGGTTGGCTTGGGATGGGTTCTGATCTGACCAACCACGGGTTAGTGTTATGGTTGGCCAATCTGGATGGGTCTGACTCTGAACCCAACCCAACCCGGGTTTCAGTTGTTATGGGTTGGCCTGGATGGGTCTGCTCTGAACCCAACCAACCCAGGTTGATGTGTTATGGTTGGCCACTTGGGACTGGGTCTGAACTCTGAACCCAACCAGACCAGGGTTAGTGTTATGGTTTGGCACTTGGATGGGTTGACTCTGAAACCCAACCAACCCAGGGTTAGTGTTATGGTTGGCACTTGGATGGGTCTGACTCCTGAACCCACCCAACCAGGGTTAGGTGTTAATGGTTGGCCTCTGGACTGGGTCTGACTTGAACCCACCAACCAGGGTTAGTGTGTTATGGTTGCACTTGGTGGGTCTGACTCTGAACGAACCGGCAACCCAGGGTTAGTGTTATGGTTTGGCCTTGGATGGGGTCTGACTCTGAACCCAAGCCAACAGGGTTAAGTGTTATGGTTGGCCCTTGGATGGGTCTTGATCTCTGAACCCAACCACCAGGGTTAGTGTTAATGGTTGGCCCTTGGATGGGTCTGACTCTGAACCAACCAACCCAGGGTTAGGTAATGGTTGGCCACTGTGGCGATGGGTCTGTCGAACCAACCCAACCAGGGGTTAGGTGTTATCGGTGGCCTCAAGTGGCTGGGTCTGGAACTGAACCCACCACCGCGGGAGTTTTGGATGTTGGTGTTGCTGAACCGGTTAGGAGTGCCGCCCTTGGTGGGTCCTGACTTCTGAACCCACCAACCCAGGGTTAGTGTTATGGATGGCCCTCATGGCTGGGTCTGACTGAACCCAACCCAACCCGGGGTTAGTGTTATGGTTGGCCCCTTGGATGGGTCTGACTCTGAACCTGGAGTTAATGTTATGGTTGGCCCCTCATAGCTCTGTTCCATCCCTGGGCAGGAGGGAGTTTTGGTTGCTCGCCCATCTCGGGATGTGGGGAAATCCCATGTGGTTTCTCAGAAGCCGCAGCAGAAAAGGCTTCTCCAGGCCCTCTGCGGGAACAAGTGCACAGTCAGGGGGTTTTCTCTTTGCGGTTTGAGCACAGACGCTGTCGGACGTTTTTCTCTGATGTGGAGAAAGAAAGTTCACTGGGTTTCCCCCCGGTACCCGTTGAAACCTATCTGACTTCGGTTCTGAAAGTGTTTGTGATGGGAAAAGCTACAGGTGATGGTATCAGTATGTCTGTCCATTTTCAAGTCAAATCGCATTTTATTAGTCACATACAGTTTCCAGCAGCCATAGAATATGCAGTGAAATATAGTGTGCTAACTCCCTCAACGTTGCAGTGCAATAATCCATATCGATAATAAGAGTCAAATAAAATAAAACAATTAATAGTAGAAGTAGTATAAATAATAATAAAGTGAGGATTTTTATTTATTTAATCCGTTTTAGAATAAGGCTGTAACGTAACAAAATGTGGGGAAAAAGTCAATGGGTCGGAATACTTTCCGAAGGCGCTGTAAATAATGAATGTGCTGTGTCAAGTATGACTTTATTTGCTCATATAAAGTGGCGCGTGTCGCACAGGTGATTCAAGTTTCACCGTCTATTTGCCACGTGCAACAGGTGTAAAACAGTACAGTTACATTCTTACCTGGACACCTCTTTCCCACAGTGGAGTGATAATATAGAATAGGAATATAGAATAATAAGAATATAGAATAAGAATATAGAATAAGAATTATATAGAATATAGAATAAGAATAATATAGAATAAGAATATATAATAAGAATAATATAGAGTAATAATATAGAATAAGAATAATATAGAATAAGAATATAGAATAAGAATATAGAATAAGAATAATATAGAATAAGAATAATATAGAATAAGAATAATATAGAATAAGAATATAGAATAAGAATTATATGGAATAAGAATATAGAATAATAATAATATAGAATAAGAATATAGAGTAAGAATTATATAGAATAAGAATATAGAATAAGAATATAGAATAAGAATAATATAGAATATAGAATAAGAATATAGAATAAGAATAATATAGAATATAGAATAAGAATAATATAGAATAAGAATAATATAGAATAAGAATATGGAATAAGAATATAGAATAATAAGAATATAGAATAAGAATATAGAATAAGAATTATATAGAATAAGAATATAGAATAAGAATAATATAGAATAAGAATATAGAATAAGAATTATATAGATTAAGAATATAGAATAAGAATTATATAGAATAAGAATATAGAATACGAATATAGAATAGTATAGTATAATATAGAATATAGAATAAGAATAATATAGAATAAGAATATAGAATAAGAATAATATAGAATAAGAATATAGAATAGTATAGAATAAGAATATAGAATAAGAATAATATAAAATAAGAATAATATAGAATAAGAATATAGAATAGTATAGAATAAGAATATAGAATAAGAATAATATAGAATAATAATATAGAATAATAATATAGAATAATAATATAGAATAATAATATAGAATAAGAATATAGAACAAGAATATAGAATAAGAATATAGAATAAGAATAATATGTAGTAATAATATATAATAAGAATAAAAACCACACAAGAACTACAATGAGAATACAGAAACACATATACAGGTCAGTGTCAGTACCTTATTCAATGTGCAGGGTTACTGGAGTGGTTGAAGTCGTAACGTCTGCTTCCAACTCAAACCCTCAAACACGTAGATCACCTGAACGCAGCTCACTCTCCAGATCCCAATCACCTGAATTCTGATCACCTGTTCACACACCTGTATGTCATTATCACACACTATTTAGTTCAGTTCTTTGCACCCCGTCATTGTGAGGTATTGTTTGTTTTGTGACACGTCTTTCAGGTATGCTGGTTTTCCTGAGATTGACTCCTACCGTGTATGATAGTTTTGGCCTGCCTCACTAACGACGCCTTTTGCCTATTCCCGGCCTGTACTTTAGCCTATTGGATTTCCTGTTATCAACCTATTGCCTGATCTCCCGGATGACGTTACTAGCCTTTTCCCTGCCTGTACTGTTGCCCTTTGGGACCCCCTGTGTATGACCTTCTGCCTGCCCCTGGACCCAGCTACCTGCCTCCTCCTGTGTATGACCTTCTGCCTGACCCTGGACCCAGCTACCTGCCTCCTCCTGTGTATGACCTTCTGCCTGCACCTGGACCCAGCTACCTGCCTCCTCCTGTGGTCCTTTGCAATAAACACCTGCTGCGCCCTGTGCTTGAAACCAGCTCTCTGTCTCCCCTTGTGTTCATTACAGAAGTGGGTTTAATACATAAAATGTGACTGGTAGTGCAAACAGGGCTGAAAACTGACTGGTAGCAGGATGTACATGTTTAACAGGGCTTAAAACTGACTGGTAGCAGGATGTACATGTTTAACAGGGCTTAAAACGGACTGGTAGCAGGATGTACATGTTTAACATATACTGATGGTATTGTATACCAAACATTGGTCAGGAAAATACATATTTTACAACATTGTTGCCTTTTGACATAAAGGCACCACCTAGTGTTGACACACAGCTTTTAATTAGCATATATCTCCATACCTCATTATTACACAGCTTTAATTAGCATATATCGCCATACCTCAATATTATACAGCTTTAATTAGCATATATCTCCATACCTCATTATCACATCGCTTTTAATTAGTATATCTCCATACCTCATCACACAGTTTATTTATCCCCCATTTCTTCAAATGACAAAAATACCAAATTCTTGTGCAGGTCACCCAGAGTATGAACCCCTTCTCTTACCCATTTCCCCCAAATGATTGACTGCTTCCCCTCTTCAAGAGCAGGATTCTAACACTCAGAAGCATATCTTGGTCTATGTAGAGACTCTTTGATCCTTGTATGTAATAGACAATCACACTGCCCTAGAATGGCCTAGAATTGGATTGATGCAGTGCATTTCTGTATCATTGGCTCTTTTTTGGGGATAGAATATATAACGTCCTAAAGGAACTGTCAAACCACTTTCCAAACCACTTTTCAAACCACTTTCCAAACCACTTTTCAAACCACTTTCCAAACCACTTTCCAACCCGTCTCACCTCAACATCCTCTCCACCAGTTCTGAGTCATTCTAGAGGGCTGGAAAGTCACAGCAGGGTATCCTAGTGGTTAGAGTGTTGGACTAGTAACCGAAAGGTTGCAAGATCAAATCCCCGAGCTGACAAGGTTAAAAATCTGTCGTTCTGTCCCTGAACAAGCCAGTTAAACCCACTGTTCCTAGGCCTTCATTGTAAATAAGAATTTGTTCTTAACTGACTTGCCTAGTAAAATAAAAAGTCACGTTATACAAGACCACATCTGGTGGCTCTCTTTCTTTAGGGGAATACATTTTCTGCCTACTGACGCGTGGTCTTTTTCCCCTCCCATATAAAGTCTTTAATAATACCATTATACTGCTTAAAGATTTGTGATGGAATGCATATCGGTAGCGTCATTGATATTACTGATGCGCTGGTCAGCTGTTTGTTCAACCGCATCCGCCTGTGATTGTTCATAACCCATCCGCAACTGCAGTACTAAATGTGCTAATTGAAAATCTGCTTGAAACTTAATTTGCGATAATTCGATAGGCTATTTGTTAGTCAACTTGTCTACAAAAATAGATACGTGCAGCTTCTCTTCTGTCATTACTCGTTGTCCTAGAAGAATAAATCTTGCTCACCAGAATAATGTCATAAATCGCTTCAATCGAGTAGACATTGGTAAAGCTTTCTGTCAGCTCTGCTTCTTTCGTGGAGCAAAGACATTTAGGGACCGGGGAGAAAATGTAATAACAACAACAAAAAAAGGCTGATTTTCTGTATAAAATGTCCAAAGAGAGGATTTCTTTTCTGCCAGTTTCCCCCGAAGCGCATTGGCATGTTAAGCTATTTGCCAGCACGTAAAGTTAGGCCCTAAAGTTTAGGCTTAAAGCTTATGCCAGATAGCCTCAAACATCATCGACAGAAACACTCAATCGTAACTCATCGACTCTAAACCTTTGCATAATATTATACATTTGAGATTTTGTAATTTTTACGCGTATTTGTTTCTCTTTAATACCCGACCCGCACTTCATCCACATTTCATAGCCTTAAACCCGTCCCGTCATCATCCACATTTCATGACCTTAAACCCGCCTCGCCACTCATTCCACAAATTTCATAGCCTTTAAACCCGACCGCCACTCATCCACATTTCAATAGCCCTTAAACCCGACCCGCCACCCATCCACATTTCATAGCCTTAAACCCGACCGCCACTCATCCCACATTTCATAGCCTTAAACCCGACCGCCACTCATTCCACATTTCATGACCTTAAACCCGACCGCCACTCATCCACATTTCATAACCTTAAACCCGACCGCCACCATCCACATTTCATGACCTTAAACCCGACCGCCACTCATCCACATTTCATAGCTTAAACCCGACGCCACTCATCCACATTCATAGCCTTAAACCCGACCTCCACCCATCCACATTCATAGTCTTAAACCCGACCGCCACTCATGCGCACCATTTCATGACCTA
>NW_019942962.1:252170-255122 GCF_002910315.2 Salvelinus sp. IW2-2015
GTCCACATGACACAGTTTGGACCGGTTGTTAAGGAAACAGAAACCTGTGGAAACGACTAAACATGTTTATTGATAAGATTTCAGCTAGCTTGGTGAGCATATTGTATCGTGTACTATCAGCTTTATGACCGCTGATTAAAAAAAAAGCCACCTTACAGACGCCCCTAACTGCTGAATTCGCATTCTCTCAAGTTTGCTGACAGAAATGAATCGTATTTCTCACTCCTGTTCCTACATTTGGTGTATCATCATTTTACCTCAAGAAATGCTTAATTCTGAAAGGAGTTAATATTTAGATTATGTGAGAGGTTATATGACATCAGTCAGTGTCCAGATTTAAGTGGTCCATTTAACCCATCTGAACAGTAGGCTACAGTTTCCTTGACGTATTTAATAACCTCTCCTCTTGTGAGCTGTAAGAATTATTAGAGCCCTTTAGAAATCACCACTTCACCAAATCTTTCCCAGAAATCACTTTTCTGGACCTCTCTTTTTATTTCGCAGCTTTTCTCTCATTGAATTTAATAAACTCAGACATTGTCCTTTTTGTCTCAGTGGATCGACATTAAACTTTTTTTCTGCCAGTTTCCCCCGAAGCGATTGGCATGTGTAAGCTATTTGCAGCACGTAAAGTTAGGCCCTAAAGTTTAGGCTTAAAGCATTATGCCAGATAGCCTAACATACATGAAAGAAAACACCTCAATGTTTACTCATGACTCTACTTTGCATAATAATTATACATTATGGATTTTTTAAATTTTTACGGTATTTGTTTTCTCTTTAATAACCGCGCCGCACTCATCCAATTTCATAGCCTTTAAACCCGTCCCGTCATCATCCACATTTCATGACCTTAAACCCGCCGCCACTCATCCACATTTCAAGCTTAAACCCGACCGCCCACTCATTCACATTTTCATAGCCTTAAACCCGACGACCCGCCACCCTCCACATTTCAAGTTAAAACCCGACCGCCACTCATCCCATTTCATAGCCTTAAACCCGACCGCCACTTTCATCCACATTTCATGACCTTAAACCCGACCTGCGCACTCATCCACATTTCATGACCTTAAACCCGACCGCCACCCATCCACATTTCATGACCTTAAAACCCGACCGCCACTCATCCACATTTCATAGCCTTAAACCCGACGCCACTCATCCACATTCATAGCCTTAAACCCGACCTCCACCCATCCACATTCATAGTCTTAAACCCGACCGCCACTATGCCACATTTCATACCTTAAACCCGACCGCCACTCATCCACATTTCATGACCTTAAACCCGACCTCCACTCATCCACATTTCATACTCTTAAACCCGCCCGCTCCCCCTGGATATAGGCCTACCCACCTGGACTGCTGGTTATGAGTCAACCCTTACATTACTAATTGAAACAGGTTTTTTTTTTTCAACTTAAGAACTCAGAATTTTCGAATGAAAATCTAGACTTTGAAGTAGGGATCAAATAGATTGAATAGTTGAAGTTGTACACTGTGTGTACAAAACAGTAGGAAACCCTGTCTAATATTGAGTAAACATATAGCTAGTCAACAGTTTATCCTTAGTTACCAAGCTAGCGTGCTAGTATTCAAATGAAGCCTTCAGGCTAACTAGCCAGCTAAATACACAGAATTTACAAAACATTAGGATCACCTTCCTAACATCGAGTTGCACCCCCTTTTTGCCCTCAGAAAAGCCTCAATTCATCAGGACATGGACTCTACAAGGTGGCAAAAGCATTCCACAGGGATGCTGGCCCCATGTTGAATCCAATGATTTCTCACAGTTGTGTCAAGTTGGCTGGATGTCCTTTGAGTGGTGGACCATTCTTGATAAACACGGGAAACTGTTGAGCGTGAAAAACCCAGCAGCGTTGTAGTTCTTGACACAAACCGGTCCGCCTGACATCTATTACCGTACTCTATTCAAAGGCACTTAAATCTTTTGCCTTTCCATTCACCCTCTGAATGGCACACATACACATTCCATGTCTCAATTGTCTCAAGGCTTAAAAATACTTCTTTAACCCGTCTCCTCTCCTTCATCTACACTGATTGAAGTGGATTTAACAACTGACATCAATAAGGGATCATAACTTTCACCTGGATTTCCCTTCTCTGTCCCGTTGTATGACCTCCTATCTGTCCTGTTGTATGACCTCCTATCTGTCCTGTTGTATGAACTCCTATCTGTCCTGCTGTATGACCTCCTATCTGTCCTGTTGTAGGACCTCCTATCTATCCCGTTGTATGACCTCCTATCTGTCCTGTTGTATGACCTCCTATCTGTCCTGTTGTATGACCTCCTATCTGTCCCGTTGTATGATCTCCTATCTGTCCTGTTGTATGACCTCCTATCTATCCTGTTGTATGACCTCCCATCTGTCCTGTTGTATGACCTCCTATCTGTCCTGTTGTATGACCTCCTATCTGTCCTGTTGTATGAACTCTATCTATCCGTTGTATGACCCATCTGTCCTGTTGTATGACCTCGCTATCTGTCCCGTTGTATGACCTCCTATCTGTCCCCGTTGTATGACCTATCTGTCCTGTTGTATGACTCCTATCTGTTCCCCCTGTTGTATGACCTATCTGTCCTGTTGTATGACCTCCTATCTGTCCCGTTGTATGACCTCCTATCGGTCCCGTTGTTATGACCTATCTGTCCTGTTGTATGACCTCCTATCTGTCCTGTTGTATGACCTATCTGTCCTGTTGTAATGCCTCCTATCTGTCCTGTTGTATGACCTATCTGTCCTGTTGTATGACCTCCTATCTGTCCGTTGTATGACCTCCTATCTGTCCGTTGTAATGACCTTCTTCCTGTTTTACCTCCTATCTTGTCCTGTTGTATGACCTATCTGTCCTGTTGTATGACCTCCCTATCTTCCGTTGTTATGACCTCCTATCTGTCCGTTTGTATGACCTATTGCCTGTCTGTTG
>NW_019942962.1:260455-278650 GCF_002910315.2 Salvelinus sp. IW2-2015
TATTTAAATATGACCTATCTGTCCTGTTGTATGACCTTCCTATTGTCCCGTTGTATGACCTCCTATCTGTCTCCTGTTGTATGACCTATCTGTCCTGTTGTGACACTCCTATCCTGTTCCGTTGGTATGACCTATCTTTCCTGTTGTATGGACCTTCCTATCTTGTCCTGTTTGTATTGACCTCCTATCTGTCCTGTTTTATGACCTCCTATCATCTGTTGTATGACCTCCTATCTGTCCTGTATGATACTCCTATCTGTCCTGTTGTATGACCTCTATCTTCCTTGTTGTATTGACCTCTATCGTTGTCCTTGTTGTATGACCTCATATTCTATTCCTGTTGTTATGACCTCCTATCTATCCTGTTGTATGACCTCCTATCTGTCCCTTGTGTATGACCTCCTATCTGTCCTGTTGTATGACCTATCTATTCCTGTTGTATGACCTCCTATCTGTCCTGTTGTATGACCTCCTATCTATCCTGTTGTATGACCTTCCATCTATCCTGTTGTATGACCTCCTATCTGTCCTGTTGTATGACCTATCTGTCCTGTGTATGACCTCCTATCTGTCCTGTTGTATGACTCCTATCTGTCCGTTGTATGACCTCCTATCTATCCGTTGTATGACTCTATCTGTCCGTTGTATGACCTCCTATCTATCCCTGTTGTATGACCTCCTATCTGTTCCTATGTTGTATGACCTCCTATCTGTCCTGTTGTATATGACCTCCTATCTATTCCTGTTGTATGACCTCCTATCTATCCTGTTGTATGACCTCCATCTGTCCTGTGTATGACCTCCTATCTGTCCTGTTGTATGACCTCCTATCTGTGCTGTTGTTATAACCTCCTATCTGTCCTGTTGTATGACCTATCTGTCCTGTTGTATGACCTCCTATCTGTCCTGTTTATGACCTCCTATCTAGTCCTGTTGTATGACCTCCTATCTGTCCTTTGTATGACCTCCTATCTGTCCTGTTGTATGACCTCCTATCTGTCCTGTTGTATGACCTCCTATCTTCCCGTTGTATAACCTCCATCTGTCCCGTTGTATGACTCCTATCTGTCCTGTTGTATGACCTATCTGTCCTGTTGTATGACCTCCTATCTGTCCCGTTGTATGACCTATCTATCCTGTTGTATGACCTTCATCTGTCCTGTTGTATACCTATCTATCCTGTTGTATGACCTCCTATCTATCCCGTTGTATGACCTATCTATCCTGTGTTATGACCTCCTATTGTCCTGTTGTATGACCTATCTATCCCGTTGTATACCTCCTATCTGTCCTGTGTATGACCTCCTATCTGTTCCCGTTGTATAACCTCCTATCTGTCCTTGTATGACCTCCTAATCTGTCCCGTTGGATAACCTCCTATCTGTCCTTTGTATGACCTACTCTGTCCTGTTGTATGACCTTCCTATCTATCCTGTTGTATGACCTCCTATCTGTTCCTGTTGGTATGACCTCCTATCTATTCCTGTTGTATGACCCCTATCTGTCCTGTTGTATGACCTCCTATCTGTCCTGTTGTATGACCTCCTATCTGTCCTGTTGTATGACCTTCCTATCTGTCCTGTTGTATGACCTCCTATCTGTCCTGTTGTATGATCTCCTATCTGTCCTCGTTGTATGACCTCCTATCTGTTCGTTGTATGACCTCCTATCTGTTCCTGTTTGTATGACCTCCTATCTGTCCGTTGTATGATCTCCTATCTGTCCTGTTGTATGACCTCCTATCTGTCCCGTTGTATGACCTCCTATCTGTCCTGTTGTATGACCTCCTATCTGTCCCTGTTGTATGACCTATCTGTCCTGTTGTATGACCTTTCCTATCTGTCTGTTGTATGACCTATCTTCCGTTGTATGACCTCCTATCTGTCCTGTTGTATGACCTCCTATCTGTCCTGTTGTATGACCTTACTTATCTATCCTGTTGTATGACCTCCTATCTTCCTGTTGTATGACTCCTATCTGTCCTGTTGTATGACCTCCTATCTGTCCTGTTGTATGACCTCCTATCTGTCCTGTTGTATAACCTCCTATCTGTTCCTGTTGTATGACCTATCTGTCCCGTTGTATGACCTTCCTATCTGTCCTGGGTTGTATGACCTCCTATCTGTCCTGTTGTATGACCTCCTATCTTTCCTGTTGTATAACCTCCTATCTGCCCTGTTGTATGACCTATCTGTCCCGTTGTATGACCTCCTATCTGTCCTGTTGTATGACCTCCTATATGGACTAGGCCTACATCCTATCTGTCCCGTTGTATGACCTCCTATATGGACTAGGCCTACATCCTATCTGTCCTGTTGTACGACCTCCTATATGGACTAGGCCTACATCCTATCTAGGGGTGTGTCGGAGGTTAGGGGTGTGTCGGAGACTAGGGGTGTGTCAGAGATTAGGGGTGTGTCAGAGATTAGGGGTGTGTCAGAAATTAGGGGTGTGTCAGAGATTAGGGGTGTGTCAGAAATTAGGGGTGTGTCAGAGATTAGGGGTGCGTCGGAGGTGAGGTGTTCTAACCTGTTTTAAGTGGATGTGTTCACAGAGATGAGTAATAGGTAAGTATGAGAGGTTACTGTAGGTTAGAGAGAAAGTGTGAGAGACAGTGTACGCCTGTATGAGTGAAATTTAGCCTTTGAATGTCATGCAAACACCCGTCAGTCTCACGGTATTTCACTGTTAGTTAACATAAACATGTTTAGCAGCTCAGGCTTCCACGCGCAGCTTCCACGCGCAGCTTCCACGCACAGCGGACCTTTGGAACATCTACATAAAAAAAAAAAAAATTTGAATAAATCCATTTAATATAGCCTATATGATTCCATATGTGTTATTTCATAGTTGTGATGTCTTCACTATTATTATACAATGTAGAAAACAGTACAAATAAAGACACATCCTTGAACGAATAGGTGTGTCCAAACATTTGACTGGTTCTGTATGTGTGTAATTATAACTGGAGGTTACATGCGGTTAAATTTTTAATATGCCAAGTAGGCTACACCGTTTGTAAAGCGGATTCACGTGCTTAATAATATGAAGAATTGAGCAATACATATAGCAGCATGAGAAAGCTGGGATCCTCTTGTAAACAGTAGCCAGTCAAAACTGTATTTTCACACGTGATTGCGCAATGACTGGGCTTACAAGAACACATGTTTCACTAGGCTCTGTATGGTCGAAAGGCTCTCCAACCGTATTCCAGGGGTCTTGGGTCTATAGGCTGCGTTTTGGATTTCATTTTGCTGCTTTAGTTGTGATACAAACCTTATCAAGGTGTGTAGGCCTACTGGGTACATGATGCATGTCATTATGATAAGAAAATGTTCATTTGCCAGCCAGGTAGGCTACTCCAGTTGTAGAGCGAAGCAATGTGCTTAATATTAGGAAAGTTCAGAAATAAATAGAGTAGGCCTAGCCTATAGAAAGCTGATGGGATCCTCCTCTTTTTATTAGAGGCCATCAAAACTCTGTTTTTCTCGTGCCATTGCAAAGCATAGTCTATAAACATGTTGTGCAACATGGGCTTATAGGAATTTTGTATTTCATTCCATGCATCAACCAGCTATGAGGAGCTGTCTCTCGTTGCACAACAAGTGATCCTATTCCGCTCTAACTCTGAATGTCAGGGCTCTCGTGAAGTGTTGGACTTGATTTTCAGTTATTTGCTTTGATGTCAGACTGATTAGAGGGACAACAGAGCACAGAGTAGCAGGCCATTAGCGACTTGTCGTTAGCAAGTTTGGTAGGCTGCTAGTGACCATCGGCGGCATCAGAGCACAGTTTCGGAGAACCCTAGTTACTTGACTCAATGGTCATATGGAATCTGACCTCCGGTCACGACACTTTAACGGCTCTAGGTGTTTCCCCGGTTTCCAGGAGCTGCCAGTGATACCGTTCAGGTATGACGTGTGTTTACATCTGTTTAGTTTCATACAAATACACGTCTGTTAGCATGAGGGGCTTGTGTGTGAGTGTGTTTTGTTTGTTGACGTGTGTGTGTGTGTGTTAACATGTGCACGCGCGTATGTGTGTGTGTGCGTCTGTGCACCCACTATCAGTCACCCAGTCTCTGAAGACCCTCCCTGTGAGCCCCCACTATCAGTCACCCTGTCTCTGAAGATCCTCCCTGTGAGCCCCCACTATCAGTCACCCAGTCTCTGAAGACCCTCCCTGTGAGCCCCCACTGTCAGTCACCCTGTCTCTGAAGACCCTCCCTGTGAGCCCCCACTGTCAGTAACCCTGTCTCTGAAGACCCTCCCTGTGAGCCCCCACTGTCAGTCACCCAGTCTCTGAAGACCCTCCCTGTGAGCGCCCACTGTCAGTCACCCTGTCTCTGAAGACCCTCCCTGTGAGCCCCCACTTGTCAGTCACCCTGTCTCTGAAGACCCTCCCTGTGAGCCCCACTGTCAGTCACCCCAGTCTCTGAAGACCCTCCCTGTGAGCCCCCACTGTCAGTCACCCTAGTCTCTGAAGACCCTCCCTGGCTGATGTGTGGCATACTGCCAAGTAACCACACCACCACATGCTGCTTCTGTGTGTTTTGCCCAGTGAGTGTGTGTGTCAGTGTGTGTGTGTGTGTGTGTGTGTGTGTGTGTGTGTGTGTGTGTGGTGTGTGTGTGTGTGTGTGTGTGTGTGTGTGTGTGTGTGTGTGTGTGTGTGTGTGTGTGTGTGTGTGTGTGTGTGTGTGTGTGTGTGTGGTGTGTTGTGTGTGTGTGTGTGTGTTTGTCCCTCCTGCTCCGCAGCACCGTCCCAGCCGGAGTCACAGCAGCATTCTCTAGCTCTCCTGCGGAGAAACAACCTCCTGTTGACTGGGGGAACCATGGAAACTGGCAACGACCACAGCGCTCAGCTTCTAGGAGTCCAGAATGGTAGGCGGCTGTCCCGGGCCAGCGAGCTGGTCCAGAGTTAGAGGGGGGGTAGAGAGCGTGAAACAGGTTTTCAAGGGGGGCCTCTGATTGATGTCTGGGGAACAGAGCGGCCATTCTCTGTGGGACGTGTCTGGGGAATTTAAAAGAGGCCTTACGGCAAAGAGAGATTATACACAGCAGTAGAGCATGCTGTGGGAGGGGTGAGGAGGGTGGGGAGGGTGAGGAGGGTGAGGAGGTGGGGAGGGTGTGGAGGGGAGAGGAGGGGTGAGATTGGGAGAAGAGGGGAGGGGTGGGGGAGGGAGAGGAGGGGTGGGGTGAGGAGGTGAGGAGGGGTGAGGTTGGGATGGGAGGGGTGGGGAGGGGAGAGGTTGGGAGAGGAGGGGAGGTGTGGGAGGAGAGAGTTGCGAGAGGAAGGGAGAGGAGGGAGGGGTGAGGAGGGGAGGGGAGAGGTTGCGAGTAGAGGGGAGGGGAGAGGAGGGGTGAGGAGGGAGGGGTGGGGAGGGGAGGGGTGAGGTGGGAGGGGTAAGGAGGGGAAGGGTGAGGAAGGGAGAGGTTGGGAGGGGTGAGGAGGGGAGGGGAGGGGTGAGGAGGGGGAGGGTGAGGAAGGGAGAGGTGGAGAGGTGAGGAGTGGTGAGGTTGGGAGAGAAGCGAGGGGAGGGGAGAGGTTGGGAGAGAGGAGGGGAGGGGTGAGAAAGGTAGAGGAGGGGAGGGGAGAGGTTGGGAGAGGAGGGGAGGGTGAGGAGGGTTGAGGTGGGGAGGTGTGGGGAGAGAGACGAGTCTAGTTTCAGGAGAGAGACTAGGTTAGTTTCAGGAAGGACTAGTCTAGTTTCAGGAGAGAGACCAGTCTAGTTTCAGGGAGAGAGACCAGGTCTAGTTTCAAGAAGAGACCAGGTCTAGTTTCAGGAGAGAGACTAGGTCTAGTTTCAGGAGAGAGACTAGGTCTAGTTTCAGGAGAGAGACTAGGTCTAGTTTCAGGAGAGAGACTAGGTCTAGTTTCAGGAGAGAAACTAGGTCTAGTTCAGGTTAAGGACCAGGTCTAGTTTCAGGAGAGAGACCAGGTCTAGTTTCAGAGAGAAGAGACCAGGTCTAGTTTCAGGAGAGAGACCAGGTCTAGTTTCAGTAGAGAGACCGGATCTCTAGTTTCAGGAGAGAGTCTATGTCTAGTTTCAGGAGAGAAACTAGGTCTAGTTTGAGGAATCCAGGAGTGATAAATATAATTTTTTGTGGTCTTTATCTGTTGTGGTCTAGTACTGTCTTATCTGTTATGGTCTAGTCCTGTCTTTATCTGTTGTGGTCTAGTACTGTATTTTCCCTAGCTAGGTCTCTACTTAAGTGCTGCTGTCTTCCAGTAGACTACTTGGTGTGTAACCGCTGACGGTCTTCCGCAGTAGACTACTTGGTGTGTGAACCGCTGACTGTCTTCCCCAGTAGACTACTTGTGTGTGAACCGCTGACTGTCTTCCCAGTAGACTACTTGTGTGTGAACCGCTGACTGGTCTTCCCAGTAGACTACTTGGTGTGTGAACCGCTGACTGTCTTCCGCAGTAAGACTACTTGGTGTGTGAACCGCTGACTGTCTTCCCAGTAGACTACTTGGTGTGTGAAACCGCTGACTGTCTTCCCAGTAGACTACTTGCTGTGTGAACCGCTGTACTGTCTTCCCAGTAGACTACTTGGTGTGTGAACCGCTGACTTGCTTCCCAGTAGACTACTTGGCTGTGTGAACCGCTGACTGTCTTCCAGTAGACTACTTGCTGTGTGAACCGCTGACTGTCTTCCCAGTAGACTACTTGGTGTGTGAACCGCTGACTGTCTTCCCAGTAGACTACTTGCTGTGTGAACCGCTGACTGTTTTCCCAGTAGACTAACTTGCTGTGTGAACCGCTGACTGTTTTCCCAGTAGACTACTTGCTGTGTGAACCGCTGACTGTCCTTCCCAGTAGACTACTTGGTGTGTGAACCGCTGACTGTCTTCCCAGTAGACTACTTGGTGTGTGAACCGCTGACTGTCTTCCCAGTAGACTACTTGGTGTGTGAACGCTACTGTCTCCCAGCAGCCTACTTGGTGTGTGAACCGCTGACTGTCTTCCCAGTAGACTACTTGGTGTTGTGAACCGCTGACTGTCTTCCCAGTAGACTACTTGTGTGTGAACCGCTGACTGTTCTTCCCAGTAGACTACTTGGTGTGTGAACCGCTGACTGTCTTCCCAGGAGACTACTTGGTGTGTGAACGCTGACTGTCTTCCCAGTAGACTACTTGGTGTGTGAACCGCTGACTTGTCTTCCCAGTAGACTACTTGCTGTGTGAACCGCTGGACTGTCTTCCCAGTAGACTACTTGTGGTGTGAACCGCTGACTGTCTTCCCAGTAGACTACTTGGTGTGTGAACCGCTGACTGTCTTCCCAGTAGACTACTTGGTGTTGAACCGCTGACTGTCTTCCCAGTAGACTACTTGTGTGTGAACCGCTGACTGTCTTCCCAGTAGACTACTTGCTGTGTGAACCGCTGACTGTCTTCCCAGTAGACTACTTGGTGTGTGAACCGCTGACTGTCTTCCCAGTAGACTACTTGGTGTGTGAACCGCTGACTGTCTTCCCAGTAGACTACTTGGTGTGTGAACCGCTGACTGTCTTCCCAGTAGACTACTTGGTGTGTGAACCGGCTGACTGTCTTCCCAGTAGTCTACTTGGTGTGTGAACTGCTGACACTGTCTTCCCAGTAGACTACTTGCTGTGTGGACACGCTGACTGATCTGGCTGAACATGATTATTCCAAGTAGACTTCTTGCTGTGTGAACCGCTGACTGTCTTCCCAGTAGACTACTTGGTGTGTGAACCGCTGACTGTCTTCCCAGTAGTCTACTTGGTGTGTGAACCGCTGACTGCTATTAACTTACAGATGATTGTTAACACATCAACCAGGATCAAGGGGCGGGGCAATTTGTGACTGTATTGGAGGGGGGAGTGGTTTCATCTCTCCTAGTCAATCAGCAATTAGTACAGGGAGGTGTGCTCTCCACCTCAGCAAGGCAATTAGCAATTAGTGTTAGTTCTTCAGTCTAACCCTGGTTTTTCAGCGGCAGCGGCAGTCTTGTCGCAAAACAAAGAAACGTTCTGCGGAGTTCTTCAAGGAAAGAGAGGAGGGTTTCACAACACTCTGTCACTTGAGTATCTTACCTAGTTATATACAGATTATCTATTTTTGCTCTTTTGTAGCTTTGTCAACTAGGTATCTGTTTTTCTATACCTGTTCTTACCTCTCCCTGTAGGCTTTACCAACACTAATAACAGTGTTTAACACAATTACCTCATCTCTGTACCCCACACATACAATTATCTATAAGCTCCCTCAGTTGAACAGTGCATTTCAAACACAGATTCAACCACAAAGACAAGGGAGGTTTTCCAATGCCTCGTGAAGAAGGTCACCTATTTTTTTAAAGGAGACATTCAACATCCGTTTGAGCATGGTGAAGTTATTAATTACACTTTGGGATGGTGTATCAATACACCCAGTCACTACAAAGATACAGGCGTCCTTCCAAACTTAGTTGCCAGAGAGGAAGGAAAACGCTCAGGGATTTCACCATGAGGCCAATGGTGACTTTAAAAACAGTTATAGAGTTTAATGGCTGTGATAGGAGAAAACTGAGGATGGATCAACAACATTGTAGTTCCTCCACAATACTAACCTAATTGACAGAGTGAAAAGAAGGAAGCCCGTACAAAAATAAAATATTCGAAACATGTACCCTGTTTTCAACAATGTACTAAAGTAATACTGCAAAAAATGTGGCAAAGCAATTCATTTTTTGTCCTGAATACGAATGTTATGTTCGGGGCAAATCTTGTTAAACTTCAGTGCAGCTTTTGACATTATCGATCATAGTCTGCTGCTGGAAAAACGTATGTGTTATGGCTTTACATCCCCCTGCTATAATGTGGATAAAGAGTTACCTGTCTAACAGAACACAGAGGGTGTTCTTCAATGGAAGCCTCTCCAACATAATCTAGGTAGAATCAGGAATTCCCCAGGGCTGCTGTTTAGGCTCGTTGCTTTTTTCAATTTTTACTAACGACATGCCACTGGCTTTGAGTAAAGCCAGGGTGTCTATGTATGCGGATGACTCAACACTATACACATCAGCTACCATAGTGACTGAAATGACTGCAACACTTAACAAAGTGCTGCAGTTAGTTTCAGAGTGGGTGGCAAGGTATAAGTTAGCCCTAAATATTTCTAAAACTAAAAGCATTGTATTTGGGACAAAACATTCACTAAACCCTAAACCTCAACTAATCTTGTAATAACTAATAATTAATGTGGAAATTGAGCAAGTTGAGATGACTAAACTGAGTAACCCTAGATTGTAAACTGTCATGGTCAAAACATATTGATACTGTAGTAGCTAAGATGGGGAGAAGTCTGTCCACAATAAAACAATGTTCTGCCTTCTTAACAAAACTGTCAACAAGGCAGGTCCTACAGGCTCTAGTTCTGTCGCACCTTGACTTCTGTTCAGTCGTGTGGTCAGGTGCCACAAAAAAGGACTTAGGAAAATTGTAATTGGCTCAGAACAGGGCAGCACGGCTGGCCCTTGGATGTACACAGAGAGCTAATATTAATAATATGCATGTCAATCTCTCCTGGCTCAAAGTGGAGGAGAGATTAACTTCATCACTACTTGTATTTATGAGAGGTATTGACATGTTGAACGCACCGAGCTGTCTGTCTAAACTACTATCACACAGCTCGGACACCCATGCATACCCCACAAGACATGCCACCAGAGGTCTCTTCACAGTCCCCAAGTCCAGAACAGACTATGGGAGGTACACAGTACTACATAGAGCCATGACTACATGGAACTCTATTCCACATCAGGTAACTGATGCCAGCAGTAGAATCAGATTTAAAAAACAGATTAAAAAACACCTTATGGAACAGCGAGGACTGTGAAGCAACACAAACATTGGCACAGACACATGCATACACACACACGATAACACATGGATTTAGTGCTGTAGATATGTGGTAGTGGTGGAGTAGGGGCCTGAGGGCACACAGTGTGTTGTGAAATCTGTGAATGTTTTTAAAATTGAAATTGTATAAACGGACTTAATTTTGCTGGACCCCAGGAAGAGTAGCTGCTGCCTTGGCATCCATAATAAATAAAAATACCATACAACACATTACTGAGTACCACTCTCCATATTTTCAAGCATAGTGGTGCCTGCATCATGTTATGGGTATGCTTGTAATCGTTAAGGATGGGAGTTTTTCAGGATAAAAAAGAAACGGAATGGAGCTAAACACAGGCAAGGTCCTAGAGGAAAACCTGGTTCAGTCTGCTTTCCACCAGACACTGGGAGATTAATTCACCTTTCAGCAGGACAATAACCTAAAACACAAGGCCAAATCTACACTGGAGTTGCTTACCAAGAAGACAGTGAATGTTCCTGAGTGGCCGAGTTACAGTTTTGACCTCAATTGAACTTCAATTGAATTTACCACAGGTGGACTCCAATCAAGTTGTAGAAACATCTCAAGGATGACCAATGAAAACAGGATGCACCTGAGCTCAATTGTCAACTCTCATAGCAAAGGGTCTGAATACTTATATAAATAAGGTATTTCTGTTTTGTATTTTTAATACATTTGCAAAAAAATTCTTAAAACCTGTTTGCACTTTGTCATTATGGGGTATTGTGATGTCATTATGGGGTATTGTGATGTCATTATGGGGTATTGCGATGTCATTATGGGGTATTGTGTGTAGATGGATGAGGATTTTTTTAAATCCATTTTAGAAGTAGTGGGATCTCGATGTTACCTCCTCTCCTGTGGCCACCAGACAGATTTTGAACAGCAATGCTAAAAACAAATGACAGATAAATTCAAAATGAGACGAGGACAAAACTCTTGATGCTGCAATGATGGAAACACCTAAAAAAACAAAAAAAAACAAGAGAGGAATTACTAAAAACTCAACCAAAGATGAAAAACAACACAACCATCTTTTGCACCAAGTACACCAAGGGTTCAGAGAAAATGAAAGCAATCCTGAAAAAGCACTGGCATATTCTGCACTCAGACACCACAATCAGACACCTCTTCAAGGAACCCCCACTGGTGGTCTATAATCGTGGTGGCAATATAGGAGATACCTTGGTGAGATCTGACCTGCCCCCTGACCCCACTCAGACAATATAGGAGATATCTTGGTGAGATCTGACATGCCCCTTGACCCCACTCAGACACTATAGGAGATAGCTTGGTAAGATCTGACCTGCCCCTTGACCCCACTCAGACACTATAGGAGATAGTTTGGTGAGATCTGACCTGCCCCCTGAGTCACTCAACACTATAGGAGATAGCTTGGTGAGATCTGACCTGCCCCTGAGCCACTCAGACACTATAGGAGATAGCTTGGTGAGATCTGACCTGCCCCTGATCCACTCAGACACTATTAGGAGATTAGCTTGGTGAGATCTGACCTGCCCCTTGAGCCCACTCAGACACTATAGGAGATAGCTTGGTGAGATCTGACCTGCCCCCTGATCCCACTCAGACACTATAGGAGATAGCTTGGTGAGATCTGACCTGCCCCTTGAGCCCACTCAGATACTCTTGACACCGATTCCAAATGGGAACTACAAACGTGGCTCACGCGCACAGTGCAATAGCACTATAAAAACATCCTTCTTCAGACACCTACATACAGGTCGAAAAATCCCTGTTAGGGGTATCATCTCATGCAAGACCAAGCGAGTAATCTACCTCATCACCTGTTCATGTGGGAAAGCCTACGGGGACAAACGAAAAGACAATTTAAAACAACACATAGCTGAACACAGCAGCTCAATCAGGTGTAAGAAAATTGCAGCTTACTTTGTTGAAGCTAACCATCCTATCTCCTCCCTCAAATACACAGGCATTGAACATGTTGCTCTACCAAGGAGAGGAGGTAACATCGAGATCCTACTACTACAAAGGGAGGCTTACTGGATATCCTGTCTAAAAACATTGACCCCTAGTGGTCTGAATATTGACTTTGATCTCAGGCCATTATCTTCTTATGGCTGGGGCCAGTATTGAGTAGCTTGGATGAATAAGGTGCCCAGAGTCATCTGCTTGCTACTCAGTCCCAGAAGCTAAGATATGCATATTATTAGTATATTTGGATAGAAAACACTCTAAGTTTCTAAAACTGTTTGAATGATGTCTGTGAGTATAACAGAACTCGTATGGCAGGCAAAAACCTGAGAAAAAATCCAACCAGGAAGTGGGAAATCTGAGGTTGGTCGATTTTCAACTCAGCTCCTATTGAAGATACAGTGGGATATTGGTAATGTTGCACTTCCTTTCTTTGCAACTCTGCCTAGAAGGCCAGCATCCCGGAGTCGCCTCTTCACTGTTGACATTGAGACTGGTGTACAGTGTCATCAAACATTCTAAACAGCTCACCTGTGAAAACACCATTCTGAACAGCTCACCTGTGAAAGCACCATTCTGAACAGCTCACCTGTGAAAGCACAATTCTAAACAGCACACCTGATAGCGGTTCCATATGTGACAGAGATGAAAACCTCTGTTAGAAACTTAGAAAGAGGAGGAATATAAAGATGCAACAACTAGCATAGGTTGATAAAATATTTAAGGGCCTTTGGCTTCTGGACAATGAAATAAAGACAGTTAGCCAATCTGGCTAGCATGCTATGCAGTGCTCGTTTAGCTAGCCCGGTCTGGAATGTCCACGTAGGAACGGATCACCTAGGTGGGACTGGATGGACCCTCAATCAACAAGTCTGGGAAGAGAGGCAAGTAGTGCTTGACCGAGGCAGACACAGGCGGCGGGGGGTACTCACTGAACCTGGCCGCCCTCTGTCCTCCCGTAACCGGCGACATAGCACACAGGAGCCAGGTTAGGTGTAGGCACTCCCAGGCAGACAAGACATTTGCTCTATCTCCACTTTCAACACCTCGGTCCCGTCCTAGCCGTCGTCTGTCCCGGTCGTTTCCTTAGCCGTCGTCTGTCCCGGTCGTTTCCTTAGCCGTCGTCTGTCCCGGTCGTTTCCTTAGCCGTCGTCCCGGTCGTTTCCTTAGCCGTCGTTCTGTCCCGGTCGTTTCCTTAGCCGCCGGTCGTTTCCTTAGCCGTCGTCTGTCCCGGTCGTTTCCTTAGCCGTCGTCTGTCCCGGTCGTTTCCTTAGCCGTCGTCTATCCCGGTCGTTTCCTTAGCCGTCTTCTGTCCCCGTCGTTTCCTTAGCCGTCTTACTTGAAGAATAACTCATTGGTTTATTTGAAAACTTATGAGAACAAGTACAAACTTCAGCACACAGCGTCCAGGGGGTGAACACACTCCACCACTAAGGGACAGTTTAGTTGGTGCAAATGAAAGACGGTCTCGTTTTCCAATTGTTTGTTTCAGTCGTGTGAATCGTTCCAGTTCACATCGAGGTGAAGGGATGAATAATTTAAGGAATGAATCCGAGCCTCACGCTTATCACCTCGTGGAAGGCAGGACTTCCAGCGAGTTGCAGATCTCATTGGCCCTGTCCAGGCGTGATTGTAGATCCCTTCAACCGAAGTCGCGAGAGTGCGACTCTCCCATTAATATGTTGTACCGAAGTTGACTGACTGAAAAGGAACAGGCAGGCAGGTCGACAGATAGCCGAGTGTAGAATATAGAGTCAGACCTTGGGCCCCGTCTGCAGCAAAACACCATTAGATCGTTTGACTTGACTCAGAAAACAAATTCCTAGAAAAACTCAGAACATGAAAAATGTAACATGTCCTCCTCAGGCTCAATACTACAGGTGAGTTTTTAGGTTTTAGCTAAAATATGCTAAAAGGGATAAAAACAGGTTACGAAAACATCACAAAACGAACAAACATGCCCGATTGATAAGAGCATTTTCGACACAGTGACATACTGTGAAGAATTTTCAGATTCATGCAATGTTGAAAACGTTTTTTTTTGTTGAGTCATAATGTTCCTGGGAAAAGATTACTAAGAATTTCAGGTATGTAAGACCATTTCGCAACACGGTCCGCGGCGAACAAAAACATATGCATGCAGGTCGGGTCTGCATGAGACTGCTCTCTCTGCTGTGAAACAACAGGTTTCCCTGATGTTTCTCAGAGGTTTGGAATCTGAGCTCCACATATTATTAAAACACACTCTCACAGATTATAGAAACAAACAGAGTATCGTTGTACATACATTTAGTCTCTCCTACATGACCTCACTTTTAACATACCCATACTTTCAACGTTTTATAAACGCCCACACACACCGATGAAATTTGATGCCCAGCGCTTATCCATGATGTTGTACAACGATTTAAGTCAATGTTTTAGTCAAAGTATTATATATTATTTAGCTTGAAGTGGGAACTTTGTAGAAATCTGTGTCAATGACATGTAAATTCTTCCTGACTTAAGCATCAGTTATAGCCCTGTAGGGAATAGGGTACACTACTTTTGACCTGAGCCCATATAGCCCTATGGAGAATAGGGTACACTACTTTTGACCTGAGCCCATATAGCCCTGTAGGGAATAGGGTACACTACTTTTGACCTTAGCCCATATAGCCCTGTAGGGAATAGGGTTACGACTACTTTTGACCTGAGCCCATATAGCCCTGTAGGGAATAGGGTACACTAATTTTGACCTGAGCCCACAGAGCCCTATAGAGAATAGGGTACACTACGCTTTAGTTCATTTGGAACCACCTACCTACAAACACGTTAGAGCTAACACGTGTGAGCTCCTTACTTCCTGTTTACAACCTGTTGCTACTGTGGCATACTGCAGTCTGCAAGACGCTCTGAAGCCAGTGAAACAGTGAGTAAGAAATGAGCAATCTTATTTTGACGAGTGACTGAAGTGGATAGGTGAAATGTCAACACAGCTGGTACACGCCGTCGTTTCTGGAGACACGTGCACGACGCCGCTACAGCGAAAGTGTAGTTAGCTAGCAAGTAGAAGCTAGCTATACCATAGCTAACTATGCGATGAAGTAGATCCATATGACGTAACTTTAATATATAGCTCACTGAGTAAATCACTGTTGTACCAGTACTTACTCTACCGCATCGCCTTCGTTTTCTTACCAAACACAAACCTGTCTCCAAAACTGCAAGGTGTCTCTACGGTAATAAACCTAGCTGTGCTTGCTAAACAATGTTTTTTATTTATAATTTTTTTTACCTTTGTTTAACTAGGCAAGTCAGTTAAGAACAAATTCTTAACTTATAAATTCTTATTTTTGGCCTACACCGGCCAAACCTGGACGACGCTGGGCCAATAGTGTGCCGCCTTATGGGACTCCCAATCACAGCCGGATGTGATACAGCCTTGATCCATCTCTCAATTTTGCACTTCTGTGTTTTAGCAGAGTAACATTCTGTCCTATCTAACAGGGACCAGATGTGAGAAGTAAGTATTGCAGTTGCTTAATTAGTACACTATTTTCTCTTAGACTACCCATCCCAGCCTCCCTCTGCTCTGACTAGCCACAGAAGTAAACCATGGTCAGACAGACACCTTTCTCTCCACGGAGAATGTTTTGAGTATGTCATTGTATCTCACTGTCAAGTTCATAGAATTTAGGCTGTACATTGATCCCATGACAGACAGACAATGTGACTATTCACTAACTCCTCCTTTGTGTCTGTGTTCCCAGGAGTCAACAGACAACAACAATCCAGCCTCTCTGAAGTTTGTCCAGTAAAATGCAGCGTCTACGTTCATTTGAGTAGCTTTTTTGTTAAAGTAGGGTTGTCACTGTAACGAACATCATAACTCACATAGTACGCCCAGAAAATGGAGAAAGAGAATTCTCTCTTTCCCCAATTAAATGCAAATCATCGTCCGTGATTGTCCAACCCCTGCTAAAATCCCTCCGCCGCCTAGTTCAAGTAGAGTAGAATCAGGACTACAACAAGGCGGAACAATCATGGTGGCTTGACGCAGGCATTGACGCACACAGTGGGTAGGAACCCCACAGCACTGTCCTGACTGTATACACACACACAGAGAGAGAGAGAGAGAGATGAGAGAGAGAGAGAGAGAGAGAGAGAGAGAGAGAGAGAGAGAGAGAGAGAGAGAGAGAGAGAAAGAGGAGAGAGAGAGAGAGAGAGGAGAGAGAGAGGAGAGAGAGAGAGAGAAGAGAGAGAGAGAGAGAAGGAGAAAGAGAGAGAGAGAGAGAAGAGAGAGAAGAAGAGAGAGAGAATTGGCTGCCTGATCTCAGTACCCTGGGTAAATATTGAGCCCGATCCATGACAGACATAACGACAATTCAAACAACCTAACACTGTATATTTCCAGTGTCTACAGGACTGAGGACTCCCAGGAGGTGGAGGCAGACCAAGGACAGAGAGCAAGCAACAATATTGTAAAAATGGACATAAAGTGAGAATGCCAGTATGACTTGTTAATCGATTTTTTAAAATCACAGAATGGGCCGTGTTTTGTTCTGTCTATCATCAATGCCTGTTCAGATCATGTCTACATAACCACACTACATAAACCACACTACATAACCACACTAAATTACAGCTGAGCAAACAATGGAATGGGGAAAAAATGAATGATTACATGTACATAAAGATTCACATTGTCAAGTCTTTAGGGCCAACTGTTGTATTGGTCG
This sequence comes from Salvelinus sp. IW2-2015, assembly GCF_002910315.2. Lineage (NCBI taxonomy): Eukaryota > Metazoa > Chordata > Actinopteri > Salmoniformes > Salmonidae > Salvelinus > Salvelinus sp. IW2-2015. Next base: position 276,994 of record NW_019942962.1, read on the forward strand.
TCTAGAAGCCAGCTTGTGGGGTACTTGTAAAAACAAATAGCGTTCCAGCTAGGTCGTTTGGTTAGCTTAGCCATGCAGCTAGCTAGCTAACAAGCTAGCTACATTTAGAGTACAGCTACTAAACTACCTAACCTTTACTCTTCAGATAATTAGGATATCAGAAAAAACAGCGAACGGTAGCTAGCTAGCATAGTTACAGGTCATCTTAACCTTGAAACAACTTTGGAACGCATTATCCACAGTTGATAATAGTTACTTGTAACTAGCTGGCTAATTGGTCCAGGAGTAGCTTAGCTAGCCTTTAGCTTCAACCGGTAAAACTCCCGGTATACGCTAAACTCTGATTTATCCTGATATTCAATTCCATTGCAGAAGAGGGAGAGGAGAGGGGATGGTCCTTCCGCCCTGTACTGCTAAACGTGTTAGCGCACAAAAAACGACCTTAATTCAATTTTGGACAGTATTACACCAAATGGAAACAGGTTATTATGGACAGTAGTTTTACAACGTAATGGAAACAGGTTATTATGCGAACAGTAGTTACACGTAATGAAACAGAGTTATATGACAGTAGTTACTTCAAATGGAAACAGGTTATTAGGGACAGTAGTTACTTCAAATGGAAACAGGTTATATGGACAGTAGTTACACCTAATGGAAACAGGTTATTATGGACAGTAGTTACACCAAATGGAAACAGGTTATTTTGGAACAGTAGTTACACAAATGGAAACAGGTTATTATTGGACAGTAGTTACACTAATGGAAACAGGTATTTTGGACAGTTACACAAATGAAACAGGATTATTTTGGACAGTAGTTACACGAATGGAAACAGGTTATTATGGACAGTAGTTACTTCAAATGGAAACAGGTTATTAGGGACAGTAGTTACTTCAGAATGGAAACAGGTTTTTGGACAGTAGTTACTTCAAATGGAAACAGTGTATTATGGACAGTAGGTATTCAAATGGAAACAGGTTATTAGCACCAGTAGTTACTTCAAATGGAAACAGGTTATTTTGGACAGTAGTTACAGTAATGGAAACAGGTTATTATGACAGTAGTTACACCAAATGGAAAACAGGTTATTTTGGACAAGTAGTTACACGTAATGGAAACAGGTTATTTGGACAGTAGTTACTTCAAATGGAAACAGGTTATTATGGACAGTAGTTACACCTAAATGGAAACAGGTTATTATGGACAGTAGTTACACCTTAATGGAAACAGGTTATTAGGGACAGTAGTTACACCAAATGGAAACAGGTTATTATGGACCGTAGTTACACAAATGAAACAGGTTATTTGGACAGTAGTTACACCAAATGGAAACAGGTTATTATGACAGTAGTTACACCAATGGAAAACAGGTTATTTGACAGTAGTTACACCTAATGGAAACAGGTTATTTTGGACAGTAGTTTACCACGTAATGGAAACAGGTTATTAGGACAAGTGGTTTACATTCAAATGGAAAACAGGTTATTATGGACAGTAGTGACTTCAAATAGAAACAGGCGTTATTAGGACAGAGTGAGCTAGCATACTCACAACTGAGAAAACAAGTTACAGGTGTCATACTTACACAGATGGACGTTTCTACAACACACCTCACACTGTGTCAAAACACGCTGATATTAATTGGACAGTAAGT